>NC_135538.1:128068510-128329487 GCF_045843805.1 Urocitellus parryii | reverse complement strand
TGATATCTCTCATCAATAGAATATTATTTAGTAACACAACTATAGAGAAAAGTCAGGTTATTTAACTCAGAACTCACTTAAATTTAGGGCTGCAACATAGAAACCTGTGGAATTAAATTTTGTCTGAAAAAGATATCTTTTGTTAGCTTTTACAGGTAGGCATTCTTAAAAATACAGGCTCTGAACAGCTACCTTAGAAGTCTGAAACACAGTAGTACAGGTTAGTGGCTGGAAGGCGGGACTAGAAGTCCTGAGTGACTGTGGAAGAACCAATAGGAAGCCCGGAAAGTGTGGGAGGTGGGACCAGGAAGCCCTCTCTTCCAGCCAGGCACCCCTTGGTAACCATGGTGATGTAAACAACATGGAGTTCGCTGCCCATTTTGGGGGCAAAAGTTTTCCAAGTTTTCCTAGCCGATTGCATTTTGTTTGATTTTGTCTGCATTTCCCCCACCTGGCCAAGATCTTACTGCGGTAGCACCTTGTTCTGTCTCTGCCACCTGCGGTTGCAGCTCCTGTACATCCTGCACTTTTTTTCTGTGTCACGTGGGTGCTCCAAAGGTTTTTTAGCAGCAAACCCTAGCATAACCGTCAGATCTTAAGTTAGTCTGTGTTTGGCATTTAGGTCAAGTAATTCAAGGGTTAAAAGCACTGCTGGCAGCAGGGGCTAGGACCCCATAGTGAGCAGCAAGCAGCAGTGGCTAAAGTGTCTTGTCCCCAGTGGCTGAGTTACAGCCATTCTGATTCATAGGACAATCATGTAGTAAAAAGGTCCATATATACTTTCTGAGTATTGACAAAAACAATAGAAAATTGAAACTTATTTCTCTCCAGGTAAACATCACATTTTCTCTCCCTATTTCTCACTCTCCTAGCACAAATTTCTAGAACATAAAGGCCAAAAATTCTTTTTTTTTTAAGCTTTTTTTTTTTTTTAATGTGATGCTGAGGATTGAACTCAGGTTCTGCCCATGCCAGGCAAGCACTCTACCGCTGAGCAACAATCCTAGCCCCCAAAAAATGTTTATAAAAACAATTTTAAAAAATCCACAAAAGCACGCTTTCCATGGACAGGACTCAACTCAACAACATAGCCCATCAATCATCTTAATAACTATATTTATTTAGAGTCTCTACAATTATACCCCAATATTAAAAATTTTAACGTCACAGATTTTCCTTTTGTCTAATTCACTTACTTTCTACAATGCTGCCCACAATACTCTGCAATCCTAAGCATGCTTAACTTCTGGAGAGAACTTTCAACTTCACTAACTTCTTTAATATTTAAATTGGAGTCCCCTTAGGAACCAGCATTTGTCACTTTTGTCCCAGCGGCTTAAAGACGCAGACCTTTCGGCCCACGTTGGACTCCAATTGTCGGGTTTCTGTTCTCACGACTAATAGGCTCAGGGGTCACTCTAGTTAAACTGGTCTAACTGGGCTGCACGAAATAACCACACAAGAGACACAAATACCTTTTTCTTTGGGGTTGCTGTGAAGGCTCCTCTGGCCTTAAGGGTCCACAGAAAGAGAGAGAGAGAGAGAGAGAGAGAGAGAGAGAGAGAGAGAGAGAGCACATGCGCTGACCCCTTTTATTGAGGAGAAGCTATTCAAATGACGCAAGGGGTCAGGTTGCAGGGGGGCTGAGTCTATCTTCATGATGTCCACTGTCAGCAGGTTGACTGACACCTGGGTAGGCCACACCCAAGGGCACAGTAAGAGGAGGGGACACGCACAAGGCACTTCCATAGAAGATTCTATCCTAAACAGGGCAAGGGGTTATATTTCAAAGAAACAGATGAGCATAGTTTCACCCATAGGGCTATAGAAGACACACCCATTTCTGTGACTGAGAGCCTCAGCACCCAGCTGGGGAGTGTAACTCAGTCACCCGTAAGGTTGGCCTCCCACATATCCCCCCTTTCTTAATATAAAAAAAAGAGAATGTAACTGGGAAATTTTCTTTCAGTCACTTGGCTCTTGGTCCAAGGTCATCACAATCTGCTATTGAAACAAAAAGAATTAGTAGAAAACATATTATCTTCATAACAGTCAACACAATAATCTGGATTATTACTACCTTGCAAACACTCATCAGAAGATTTTTTAATCTTTTCCCAATTTTATTGGGACGCATTGTTTTTGGCCATAGTAAGACATTTTTATTGTCATGGCATTTAGGCCTCTCCATAAACCATAGAGTAAAGGGCTCACACACATTATTCATTATATTGTCTCTTCTAGAACATCATTACTTAGTTCTCATCCTTCCATCAGCACTTATCTGACCATGAAGGAAGTTGGATGTAATTTAAGTCAAACATTAAGAAAATTCATACACTGTAAGTTTTAAGACATAGCCACAAAGGCCGAAATTGAATAAGCAAGGAATAATATTTAAAGTAGTCACTTTAGGGATTATGAGACCAGCAGTTTGTCTAGGTCTGGTTAACAGACATACACCTGTTTCAAAGCCTGAATATTAACTTCAGAATATTATAGTTCTGAAATATTTGCTGGCAATAATTAATGAGGCAATAAGTTATATTCTTATAGGCTACAGGATATTTATCATTTTTTCCTCTTCACTCTCATATTTAAGGAGTTAATTAGGTCTGTCAGTAATACAAATAGCCTTGGAAAAATCGATTTTAATAATTTTTCCAACAATTGTCCATAAAGGTAAATGTAGTCTTAGTCACCAAAGTTCAGCATAATTGGCTGGCTTGGGTTTTTTATCTGCTGTCTAGCATAAGTTTCTGTCACTGGTGTGGTCAATCTGTTGCTCGGATATTTGGCTACCTCAGTCATGGGAGCTGGTGATAACTGGCTGGTGACAAACCTCAAGTCAATGTCCAGTAGCTCAGTTTCTTTTTCGAATGGACACAACTGTTATAGGGTTTGAGTGGGGTGTGCCTGTCAATCTACATAAGCAAGATAATATCCATAAGCCAATCATCTTCTGCCTAATGTAACCATACTGTGAGGAAACTCTATATGCTCCTAGCTGTTAGTTGCAACTGAAGGCTATTCTAACATTTTCTCCTCTTCTATTAAATTTATTGTTAAAGGAGAACCCTGATGAGAAAAGAAAGGAAAAGGAAAAGCATAGAAAAAAAATGGGAACCAAGAAAGAGAAAAGCATCCAGACATGGCCCATTTCTGTAGCCGCATTTGTCTACTGCTGTGGTGAGCATGCAGTTACTGTTGACTAGTCCACCAGGCAACCAGTACGCTAGTTTCATTAAAGAGGTTTGTGGCATAGAAGTTAACTAGTGAAATCAAAATAAAACACACAGACTCAATTAACTTTTTCTATGACCAGGTCTGAGATGGCTCTCACCTCGAACCACCTGGTGGGGCAGCAAGACTTACTCAGGGCTAGCAGGAGAGAGAGAGCATGCCAGGGAGTGGCCTTTTATTGGGGAACAAGAAATTTAAGCAAAATTTCACCCAATGAAGGTTGAGGGGGGCAGCATTCCAAGGTCAGGGTCAGTGGTCAGTCACAACCCCACACAGACAGGCTCTCCCACCTGGAGAGGATGGGGAAAGCTCTGACACAGTTTAGCCAGAGCGCCTCACACCCAATCCAGGAGGTACCCAATCACGTGGAGAATGGCTTCCCACAGACTAGGTTAGGTCTCTGTCACTAGGGTTCTGATCTGAGCTGGATGTGGGAGGCAAAGCAGCCATGGGACAGGAGACCTCTCTCAGAAGGGGAGAAGAATTAGGCCTTTGCACCAGTGTGTGTGTGGGGGGGGTGAGGTTCTTTGCCTTACCTCTCTTGGCCCCCAAATTTTCTTCTGATGGCCCCTCTGTGACTGTGTCTGTCTTAGGTTGTCCCTCCCTTGAGGAATCTTACCCATCATTAACTAACCAGCCATCCTCCAGGCCCAAACAGGGTGATGTGGAGTGTGCATGGCATTGTCCCCAAGAGGGCTCTCTGTCTCCTTGATAGATAATGCCCCCATGGCCTCCACACCAGCATTTACCCTAGGATCAGCAAACTCAGGTTTCTTCTCCATGGAGGGCCCAGCTCACAGCACTGGGCTGGTAGGGATGCATTCAGGAAGCAAGGAGACAGGCCATAGATAGACAAACAGTAATATAGTGACAAAGCTGAGAGAGACAGATGAAGAGGAGATCCCTCATACAGAACTGGCCCTTAATTGGTGTTACTCACATCTGGTCCATAGCTGCCATCCATACGGATGCGGAACAATCCATTATTTCAATGCTGTCTTTTTCTCAAAAGATACTTCCAGACAGTCTGTTTACCATAGAATCAATATATAGGTATAACTGACCATTACAGTCAAGACAATTAATCCAGTTTCATTGGTAGACTTTCCAGTCCACACTGCAAGACACATTAAAGGTGGACCTGGGAAATGGGTCCATACAAGTCTTTTTATAATTTTTATTTACATGACAAGCTCCTGAAGCTGCATGGCTATAAACTCTGTAGCTGGAAATTTACCTTTCTGTGCCAGGTTTCTCACTCATTATATAATGATGACTGGTTTAAACTCTCCTTTGATATCTCATTTAATTTACTGAATCATGTCCAGTAACATTAAGACTCTCAATATTACAATTTAAGTAAAAACTTTTTAGAGTATTTTGTAAAATCTAGTGTCTCTCTGGGATCCTGTATTCCCCCTTTTCCTTATTTAATAAAATTGAGTAAAGGCTTGGCATAAGTCGTAGTATTATTAGTTTAAGTTATAGATAATAGTACAAGTATTTAAATGACTAAGAATAGATTTACTTTTTATTGATTATTAAATTTTTTTAATATAGACTAGTCGATCTATCCTAACAATTTAGAAAGAATCCTCAATATTTTTGAGAGAAGGTCTCAAAATCTCTATATTTTACAATATTATCCTTTAAATAGGTATCTCTTAATTGCCTTTAAAAAATATGATTAAGGTTATTTTTTTGTAGGGAGCAGTGTATAAATCTTACTGTATTTTTTATGGACAATAGATCTAGTCAGAGAACTTATATAATATCAATGAATTTTTTTTTAAGTTTGTAACCTCTATTGTTTAAATTAATATATAATTTTAATTTGGAGAACCTTAGTCTTACTAAAATGGTTTTTTTTTAATTTTATAATTATCTAACAAACAAAATATAAAAATTAGTATCTCAGTGTCTTAGAATCAATCAATTTTAGTCTCTAAGGACAATTGTTAAAATCGGGATTTAAGTTAGTAGTTCAATATACTTAATGTTTAATCAACAATGTGAATTTATTTACCAAAATTAATCTTTGTCTTAAACAGTAAGAATTATTAGGCAATAAGGATCTTTCTTTAAAGAAATAAACTTACATTTTAATAGGTGTTTATCATGTCAAAATATGGACAAAACCTTACCTCACATTAGTATAGTTAAATTAGGAAAATAGCCTGAAATACCCTTAAATTAATTATAGTCATTTTAGTATATATAAATCTCTTTTTTAATCATTCTAACTTTTTACATCATCTGTTTAGATAATAATATAAAAATCTTTTTACTTAGGAAAATACTTTTATCATTGAAATGTGAATATAAAGACCTTGTTTTACCCAAAGATGATTTCTTTCTTCTTTTTAGGATCCATGTGTGCTTTATCTTTGTTGAAGCATCTTTTTTTTTTTTAGAAAAATTTTTTTGGTTATACTTTGGAACAATTTCTGAAAACCTTAGAATCTATAAACAAATTATTGTACTTTGATACGAAATATCAATGAAAATATAGTTAAAATCCTTAGATATTTTGTAGACATAATTATAATTATTTATCATCTTATGAGTTTGAACAGTAACTTTGAGAATTAGAAACTACTTGAAGATTGTATTTTCACTTAAAAGCAAATTTATAGTAAACACATTTATCTCAAATATCTGTAACTGAAAAGGTAGAGTATCTGATAAATGTAAATATAAAACAAATTATGGGTTTTCTGTTGAAGAAAAAATTTAGGCAAATATATATTAACTAACCAATTAGGCATGTGCTAATTATTTTATAGATAAACAAATATAGGTTATCTAAATATCTAAAAAATATATATTAAGAATAAGAACAAAAATTATAATTGAATTAACTTTATGTAACGACGTGGTCTTAAAATATTTGGATCCATTTTAATTTATTTTTAACTAGGAGTGCACTCTTCTATGTGATGTCACTTGATGTAACTGAAATAAGATCCTTGAGTATACATATTTATTTTTTATAGTTAGGAATGAGAAAAAGGATTTTTTGGTCATCACAGGAACATTGCCGGCTTTGTTCCTGTGGCAAGCAAATGCATCCTCATAACCTCCAGAATTAAAAGTAAAATATAAAGAAGTATGTTTGATATCTCTCATCAATAGAATATTATTTAGTAACACAACTATAGAGAAAAGTCAGGTTATTTAACTCAGAACTCACTTAAATTTAGGGCTGCAACATAGAAACCTGTGGAATTAAATTTTGTCTGAAAAAGATATCTTTTGTTAGCTTTTACAGGTAGGCATTCTTAAAAATACAGGCTCTGAACAGCTACCTTAGAAGTCTGAAACACAGTAGTACAGGTTAGTGGCTGGAAGGCGGGACTAGAAGTCCTGAGTGACTGTGGAAGAACCAATAGGAAGCCCGGAAAGTGTGGGAGGTGGGACCAGGAAGCCCTCTCTTCCAGCCAGGCACCCCTTGGTAACCATGGTGATGTAAACAACATGGAGTTCACTGCCCATTTTGGGGGCAAAAGTTTTCCAAGTTTTCCTAGCCGATTGCATTTTGTTTGATTTTGTCTGCATTTCCCCCCACCTGGCCAAGATCTTACTGCGGTAGCACCTTGTTCTGTCTCTGCCACCTGCGGTTGCAGCTCCTGTACATCCTGCACTTTTTTTCTGTGTCACGTGGGTGCTCCAAAGGTTTTTTAGCAGCAAACCCTAGCATAACCGTCAGATCTTAAGTTAGTCTGTGTTTGGCATTTAGGTCAAGTAATTCAAGGGTTAAAAGCACTGCTGGCAGCAGGGGCTAGGACCCCATAGTGAGCAGCAAGCAGCAGTGGCTAAAGTGTCTTGTCCCCAGTGGCTGAGTTACAGCCATTCTGATTCATAGGACAATCATGTAGTAAAAAGGTCCATATATACTTTCTGAGTATTGACAAAAACAATAGAAAATTGAAACTTATTTCTCTCCAGGTAAACATCACATTTTCTCTCCCTATTTCTCACTCTCCTAGCACAAATTTCTAGAACATAAAGGCCAAAAATTCTTTTTTTTTTAAGCTTTTTTTTTTTTTAATGTGATGCTGAGGATTGAACTCAGGTTCTGCCCATGCAGGCAAGCACTCTACCGCTGAGCAACAATCCTAGCCCCCCAAAAAATGTTTATAAAAACAATTTTAAAAAATCCACAAAAGCACGCTTTCCATGGACAGGACTCAACTCAACAACATAGCCCATCAATCATCTTAATAACTATATTTATTTAGAGTCTCTACAATTATACCCCAATATTAAAAATTTTAACGTCACAGATTTTCCTTTTGTCTAATTCACTTACTTTCTACAATGCTGCCCACAATACTCTGCAATCCTAAGCATGCTTAACTTCTGGAGAGAACTTTCAACTTCACTAACTTTCTTTAATATTTAAATTGGAGTCCCCTTAGGAACCAGCATTTGTCACTTTTGTCCCAGCGGCTTAAAGACGCAGACCTTTCGGCCCACGTTGGACTCCAATTGTCGGGTTTCTGTTCTCACGACTAATAGGCTCAGGGGTCACTCTAGTTAAACTGGTCTAACTGGGCTGCACGAAATAACCACACAAGAGACACAAATACCTTTTTCTTTGGGGTTGCTGTGAAGGCTCCTCTGGCCTTAAGGGTCGACAGAAAGAGAGAGAGAGAGAGAGAGAGAGAGAGAGAGAGAGAGAGAGAGAGAGAGAGCACATGCGCTGACCCCTTTTATTGAGGAGAAGCTATTCAAATGACGCAAGGGGTCAGGTTGCAGGGGGCTGAGTCTATCTTCATGATGTCCACTGTCAGCAGGTTGACTGACACCTGGGTAGGCCACACCCAAGGGCACAGTAAGAGGAGGGGACACGCACAAGGCACTTCCATAGAAGATTCTATCCTAAACAGGGCAAGGGGTTATATTTCAAAGAAACAGATGAGCATAGTTTCACCCATAGGGCTATAGAAGACACACCCATTTCTGTGACTGAGAGCCTCAGCACCCAGCTGGGGAGTGTAACTCAGTCACCCGTAAGGTTGGCCTCCCACATATCCCCCCTTTCTTAATATAAAAAAAAGAGAATGTAACTGGGAAATTTTCTTTCAGTCACTTGGCTCTTGGTCCAAGGTCATCACAATCTGCTATTGAAACAAAAAGAATTAGTAGAAAACATATTATCTTCATAACAGTCAACACAATAATCTGGATTATTACTACCTTGCAAACACTCATCAGAAGATTTTTTAATCTTTTCCCAATTTTATTGGGACGCATTGTTTTTGGCCATAGTAAGACATTTTTATTGTCATGGCATTTAGGCCTCTCCATAAACCATAGAGTAAAGGGCTCACACACATTATTCATTATATTGTCTCTTCTAGAACATCATTACTTAGTTCTCATCCTTCCATCAGCACTTATCTGACCATGAAGGAAGTTGGATGTAATTTAAGTCAAACATTAAGAAAATTCATACACTGTAAGTTTTAAGACATAGCCACAAAGGCCGAAATTGAATAAGCAAGGAATAATATTTAAAGTAGTCACTTTAGGGATTATGAGACCAGCAGTTTGTCTAGGTCTGGTTAACAGACATACACCTGTTTCAAAGCCTGAATATTAACTTCAGAATATTATAGTTCTGAAATATTTGCTGGCAATAATTAATGAGGCAATAAGTTATATTCTTATAGGCTACAGGATATTTATCATTTTTTCCTCTTCACTCTCATATTTAAGGAGTTAATTAGGTCTGTCAGTAATACAAATAGCCTTGGAAAAATCGATTTTAATAATTTTTCCAACAATTGTCCATAAAGGTAAATGTAGTCTTAGTCACCAAAGTTCAGCATAATTGGCTGGCTTGGGTTTTTTATCTGCTGTCTAGCATAAGTTTCTGTCACTGGTGTGGTCAATCTGTTGCTCGGATATTTGGCTACCTCAGTCATGGGAGCTGGTGATAACTGGCTGGTGACAAACCTCAAGTCAATGTCCAGTAGCTCAGTTTCTTTTTCGAATGGACACAACTGTTATAGGGTTTGAGTGGGGTGTGCCTGTCAATCTACATAAGCAAGATAATATCCATAAGCCAATCATCTTCTGCCTAATGTAACCATACTGTGAGGAAACTCTATATGCTCCTAGCTGTTAGTTGCAACTGAAGGCTATTCTAACATTTTCTCCTCTTCTATTAAATTTATTGTTAAAGGAGAACCCTGATGAGAAAAGAAAGGAAAAGGAAAAGCATAGAAAAAAAATGGGAACCAAGAAAGAGAAAAGCATCCAGACATGGCCCATTTCTGTAGCCGCATTTGTCTACTGCTGTGGTGAGCATGCAGTTACTGTTGACTAGTCCACCAGGCAACCAGTACGCTAGTTTCATTAAAGAGGTTTGTGGCATAGAAGTTAACTAGTGAAATCAAAATAAAACACACAGACTCAATTAACTTTTTCTATGACCAGGTCTGAGATGGCTCTCACCTCGAACCACCTGGTGGGGCAGCAAGACTTACTCAGGGCTAGCAGGAGAGAGAGAGCATGCCAGGGAGTGGCCTTTTATTGGGGAACAAGAAATTTAAGCAAAATTTCACCCAATGAAGGTTGAGGGGGGCAGCATTCCAAGGTCAGGGTCAGTGGTCAGTCACAACCCCACACAGACAGGCTCTCCCACCTGGAGAGGATGGGGAAAGCTCTGACACAGTTTAGCCAGAGCGCCTCACACCCAATCCAGGAGGTACCCAATCACGTGGAGAATGGCTTCCCACAGACTAGGTTAGGTCTCTGTCACTAGGGTTCTGATCTGAGCTGGATGTGGGAGGCAAAGCAGCCATGGGACAGGAGACCTCTCTCAGAAGGGGAGAAGAATTAGGCCTTTGCACCAGTGTGTGTGTGGGGGGGGTGAGGTTCTTTGCCTTACCTCTCTTGGCCCCCAAATTTTCTTCTGATGGCCCCTCTGTGACTGTGTCTGTCTTAGGTTGTCCCTCCCTTGAGGAATCTTACCCATCATTAACTAACCAGCCATCCTCCAGGCCCAAACAGGGTGATGTGGAGTGTGCATGGCATTGTCCCCAAGAGGGCTCTCTGTCTCCTTGATAGATAATGCCCCCATGGCCTCCACACCAGCATTTACCCTAGGATCAGCAAACTCAGGTTTCTTCTCCATGGAGGGCCCAGCTCACAGCACTGGGCTGGTAGGGATGCATTCAGGAAGCAAGGAGACAGGCCATAGATAGACAAACAGTAATATAGTGACAAAGCTGAGAGAGACAGATGAAGAGGAGATCCCTCATACAGAACTGGCCCTTAATTGGTGTTACTCACATCTGGTCCATAGCTGCCATCCATACGGATGCGGAACAATCCATTATTTCAATGCTGTCTTTTTCTCAAAAGATACTTCCAGACAGTCTGTTTACCATAGAATCAATATATAGGTATAACTGACCATTACAGTCAAGACAATTAATCCAGTTTCATTGGTAGACTTTCCAGTCCACACTGCAAGACACATTAAAGGTGGACCTGGGAAATGGGTCCATACAAGTCTTTTTATAATTTTTATTTACATGACAAGCTCCTGAAGCTGCATGGCTATAAACTCTGTAGCTGGAAATTTACCTTTCTGTGCCAGGTTTCTCACTCATTATATAATGATGACTGGTTTAAACTCTCCTTTGATATCTCATTTAATTTACTGAATCATGTCCAGTAACATTAAGACTCTCAATATTACAATTTAAGTAAAAACTTTTTAGAGTATTTTGTAAAATCTAGTGTCTCTCTGGGATCCTGTATTCCCCCTTTTCCTTATTTAATAAAATTGAGTAAAGGCTTGGCATAAGTCGTAGTATTATTAGTTTAAGTTATAGATAATAGTACAAGTATTTAAATGACTAAGAATAGATTTACTTTTTATTGATTATTAAATTTTTTTAATATAGACTAGTCGATCTATCCTAACAATTTAGAAAGAATCCTCAATATTTTTGAGAGAAGGTCTCAAAATCTCTATATTTTACAATATTATCCTTTAAATAGGTATCTCTTAATTGCCTTTAAAAAATATGATTAAGGTTATTTTTTTGTAGGGAGCAGTGTATAAATCTTACTGTATTTTTTATGGACAATAGATCTAGTCAGAGAACTTATATAATATCAATGAATTTTTTTTTAAGTTTGTAACCTCTATTGTTTAAATTAATATATAATTTTAATTTGGAGAACCTTAGTCTTACTAAAATGGTTTTTTTTTAATTTTATAATTATCTAACAAACAAAATATAAAAATTAGTATCTCAGTGTCTTAGAATCAATCAATTTTAGTCTCTAAGGACAATTGTTAAAATCGGGATTTAAGTTAGTAGTTCAATATACTTAATGTTTAATCAACAATGTGAATTTATTTACCAAAATTAATCTTTGTCTTAAACAGTAAGAATTATTAGGCAATAAGGATCTTTCTTTAAAGAAATAAACTTACATTTTAATAGGTGTTTATCATGTCAAAATATGGACAAAACCTTACCTCACATTAGTATAGTTAAATTAGGAAAATAGCCTGAAATACCCTTAAATTAATTATAGTCATTTTAGTATATATAAATCTCTTTTTTAATCATTCTAACTTTTTACATCATCTGTTTAGATAATAATATAAAAATCTTTTTACTTAGGAAAATACTTTTATCATTGAAATGTGAATATAAAGACCTTGTTTTACCCAAAGATGATTTCTTTCTTCTTTTTAGGATCCATGTGTGCTTTATCTTTGTTGAAGCATCTTTTTTTTTTTTAGAAAAATTTTTTTGGTTATACTTTGGAACAATTTCTGAAAACCTTAGAATCTATAAACAAATTATTGTACTTTGATACGAAATATCAATGAAAATATAGTTAAAATCCTTAGATATTTTGTAGACATAATTATAATTATTTATCATCTTATGAGTTTGAACAGTAACTTTGAGAATTAGAAACTACTTGAAGATTGTATTTTCACTTAAAAGCAAATTTATAGTAAACACATTTATCTCAAATATCTGTAACTGAAAAGGTAGAGTATCTGATAAATGTAAATATAAAACAAATTATGGGTTTTCTGTTGAAGAAAAAATTTAGGCAAATATATATTAACTAACCAATTAGGCATGTGCTAATTATTTTATAGATAAACAAATATAGGTTATCTAAATATCTAAAAAATATATATTAAGAATAAGAACAAAAATTATAATTGAATTAACTTTATGTAACGACGTGGTCTTAAAATATTTGGATCCATTTTAATTTATTTTTAACTAGGAGTGCACTCTTCTATGTGATGTCACTTGATGTAACTGAAATAAGATCCTTGAGTATACATATTTATTTTTTATAGTTAGGAATGAGAAAAAGGATTTTTTGGTCATCACAGGAACATTGCCGGCTTTGTTCCTGTGGCAAGCAAATGCATCCTCATAACCTCCAGAATTAAAAGTAAAATATAAAGAAGTATGTTTGATATCTCTCATCAATAGAATATTATTTAGTAACACAACTATAGAGAAAAGTCAGGTTATTTAACTCAGAACTCACTTAAATTTAGGGCTGCAACATAGAAACCTGTGGAATTAAATTTTGTCTGAAAAAGATATCTTTTGTTAGCTTTTACAGGTAGGCATTCTTAAAAATACAGGCTCTGAACAGCTACCTTAGAAGTCTGAAACACAGTAGTACAGGTTAGTGGCTGGAAGGCGGGACTAGAAGTCCTGAGTGACTGTGGAAGAACCAATAGGAAGCCCGGAAAGTGTGGGAGGTGGGACCAGGAAGCCCTCTCTTCCAGCCAGGCACCCCTTGGTAACCATGGTGATGTAAACAACATGGAGTTCGCTGCCCATTTTGGGGGCAAAAGTTTTCCAAGTTTTCCTAGCCGATTGCATTTTGTTTGATTTTGTCTGCATTTCCCCCCACCTGGCCAAGATCTTACTGCGGTAGCACCTTGTTCTGTCTCTGCCACCTGCGGTTGCAGCTCCTGTACATCCTGCACTTTTTTTCTGTGTCACGTGGGTGCTCCAAAGGTTTTTTAGCAGCAAACCCTAGCATAACCGTCAGATCTTAAGTTAGTCTGTGTTTGGCATTTAGGTCAAGTAATTCAAGGGTTAAAAGCACTGCTGGCAGCAGGGGCTAGGACCCCATAGTGAGCAGCAAGCAGCAGTGGCTAAAGTGTCTTGTCCCCAGTGGCTGAGTTACAGCCATTCTGATTCATAGGACAATCATGTAGTAAAAAGGTCCATATATACTTTCTGAGTATTGACAAAAACAATAGAAAATTGAAACTTATTTCTCTCCAGGTAAACATCACATTTTCTCTCCCTATTTCTCACTCTCCTAGCACAAATTTCTAGAACATAAAGGCCAAAAATTCTTTTTTTTTTTAAGCTTTTTTTTTTTTTAATGTGATGCTGAGGATTGAACTCAGGTTCTGCCCATGCAGGCAAGCACTCTACCGCTGAGCAACAATCCTAGCCCCCCAAAAAATGTTTATAAAAACAATTTTAAAAAATCCACAAAAGCACGCTTTCCATGGACAGGACTCAACTCAACAACATAGCCCATCAATCATCTTAATAACTATATTTATTTAGAGTCTCTACAATTATACCCCAATATTAAAAATTTTAACGTCACAGATTTTCCTTTTGTCTAATTCACTTACTTTCTACAATGCTGCCCACAATACTCTGCAATCCTAAGCATGCTTAACTTCTGGAGAGAACTTTCAACTTCACTAACTTTCTTTAATATTTAAATTGGAGTCCCCTTAGGAACCAGCATTTGTCACTTTTGTCCCAGCGGCTTAAAGACGCAGACCTTTCGGCCCACGTTGGACTCCAATTGTCGGGTTTCTGTTCTCACGACTAATAGGCTCAGGGGTCACTCTAGTTAAACTGGTCTAACTGGGCTGCACGAAATAACCACACAAGAGACACAAATACCTTTTTCTTTGGGGTTGCTGTGAAGGCTCCTCTGGCCTTAAGGGTCGACAGAAAGAGAGAGAGAGAGAGAGAGAGAGAGAGAGAGAGAGAGAGAGAGAGAGAGAGAGCACATGCGCTGACCCCTTTTATTGAGGAGAAGCTATTCAAATGACGCAAGGGGTCAGGTTGCAGGGGGCTGAGTCTATCTTCATGATGTCCACTGTCAGCAGGTTGACTGACACCTGGGTAGGCCACACCCAAGGGCACAGTAAGAGGAGGGGACACGCACAAGGCACTTCCATAGAAGATTCTATCCTAAACAGGGCAAGGGGTTATATTTCAAAGAAACAGATGAGCATAGTTTCACCCATAGGGCTATAGAAGACACACCCATTTCTGTGACTGAGAGCCTCAGCACCCAGCTGGGGAGTGTAACTCAGTCACCCGTAAGGTTGGCCTCCCACATATCCCCCCTTTCTTAATATAAAAAAAAGAGAATGTAACTGGGAAATTTTCTTTCAGTCACTTGGCTCTTGGTCCAAGGTCATCACAATCTGCTATTGAAACAAAAAGAATTAGTAGAAAACATATTATCTTCATAACAGTCAACACAATAATCTGGATTATTACTACCTTGCAAACACTCATCAGAAGATTTTTTAATCTTTTCCCAATTTTATTGGGACGCATTGTTTTTGGCCATAGTAAGACATTTTTATTGTCATGGCATTTAGGCCTCTCCATAAACCATAGAGTAAAGGGCTCACACACATTATTCATTATATTGTCTCTTCTAGAACATCATTACTTAGTTCTCATCCTTCCATCAGCACTTATCTGACCATGAAGGAAGTTGGATGTAATTTAAGTCAAACATTAAGAAAATTCATACACTGTAAGTTTTAAGACATAGCCACAAAGGCCGAAATTGAATAAGCAAGGAATAATATTTAAAGTAGTCACTTTAGGGATTATGAGACCAGCAGTTTGTCTAGGTCTGGTTAACAGACATACACCTGTTTCAAAGCCTGAATATTAACTTCAGAATATTATAGTTCTGAAATATTTGCTGGCAATAATTAATGAGGCAATAAGTTATATTCTTATAGGCTACAGGATATTTATCATTTTTTCCTCTTCACTCTCATATTTAAGGAGTTAATTAGGTCTGTCAGTAATACAAATAGCCTTGGAAAAATCGATTTTAATAATTTTTCCAACAATTGTCCATAAAGGTAAATGTAGTCTTAGTCACCAAAGTTCAGCATAATTGGCTGGCTTGGGTTTTTTATCTGCTGTCTAGCATAAGTTTCTGTCACTGGTGTGGTCAATCTGTTGCTCGGATATTTGGCTACCTCAGTCATGGGAGCTGGTGATAACTGGCTGGTGACAAACCTCAAGTCAATGTCCAGTAGCTCAGTTTCTTTTTCGAATGGACACAACTGTTATAGGGTTTGAGTGGGGTGTGCCTGTCAATCTACATAAGCAAGATAATATCCATAAGCCAATCATCTTCTGCCTAATGTAACCATACTGTGAGGAAACTCTATATGCTCCTAGCTGTTAGTTGCAACTGAAGGCTATTCTAACATTTTCTCCTCTTCTATTAAATTTATTGTTAAAGGAGAACCCTGATGAGAAAAGAAAGGAAAAGGAAAAGCATAGAAAAAAAATGGGAACCAAGAAAGAGAAAAGCATCCAGACATGGCCCATTTCTGTAGCCGCATTTGTCTACTGCTGTGGTGAGCATGCAGTTACTGTTGACTAGTCCACCAGGCAACCAGTACGCTAGTTTCATTAAAGAGGTTTGTGGCATAGAAGTTAACTAGTGAAATCAAAATAAAACACACAGACTCAATTAACTTTTTCTATGACCAGGTCTGAGATGGCTCTCACCTCGAACCACCTGGTGGGGCAGCAAGACTTACTCAGGGCTAGCAGGAGAGAGAGAGCATGCCAGGGAGTGGCCTTTTATTGGGGAACAAGAAATTTAAGCAAAATTTCACCCAATGAAGGTTGAGGGGGGCAGCATTCCAAGGTCAGGGTCAGTGGTCAGTCACAACCCCACACAGACAGGCTCTCCCACCTGGAGAGGATGGGGAAAGCTCTGACACAGTTTAGCCAGAGCGCCTCACACCCAATCCAGGAGGTACCCAATCACGTGGAGAATGGCTTCCCACAGACTAGGTTAGGTCTCTGTCACTAGGGTTCTGATCTGAGCTGGATGTGGGAGGCAAAGCAGCCATGGGACAGGAGACCTCTCTCAGAAGGGGAGAAGAATTAGGCCTTTGCACCAGTGTGTGTGTGGGGGGGGTGAGGTTCTTTGCCTTACCTCTCTTGGCCCCCAAATTTTCTTCTGATGGCCCCTCTGTGACTGTGTCTGTCTTAGGTTGTCCCTCCCTTGAGGAATCTTACCCATCATTAACTAACCAGCCATCCTCCAGGCCCAAACAGGGTGATGTGGAGTGTGCATGGCATTGTCCCCAAGAGGGCTCTCTGTCTCCTTGATAGATAATGCCCCCATGGCCTCCACACCAGCATTTACCCTAGGATCAGCAAACTCAGGTTTCTTCTCCATGGAGGGCCCAGCTCACAGCACTGGGCTGGTAGGGATGCATTCAGGAAGCAAGGAGACAGGCCATAGATAGACAAACAGTAATATAGTGACAAAGCTGAGAGAGACAGATGAAGAGGAGATCCCTCATACAGAACTGGCCCTTAATTGGTGTTACTCACATCTGGTCCATAGCTGCCATCCATACGGATGCGGAACAATCCATTATTTCAATGCTGTCTTTTTCTCAAAAGATACTTCCAGACAGTCTGTTTACCATAGAATCAATATATAGGTATAACTGACCATTACAGTCAAGACAATTAATCCAGTTTCATTGGTAGACTTTCCAGTCCACACTGCAAGACACATTAAAGGTGGACCTGGGAAATGGGTCCATACAAGTCTTTTTATAATTTTTATTTACATGACAAGCTCCTGAAGCTGCATGGCTATAAACTCTGTAGCTGGAAATTTACCTTTCTGTGCCAGGTTTCTCACTCATTATATAATGATGACTGGTTTAAACTCTCCTTTGATATCTCATTTAATTTACTGAATCATGTCCAGTAACATTAAGACTCTCAATATTACAATTTAAGTAAAAACTTTTTAGAGTATTTTGTAAAATCTAGTGTCTCTCTGGGATCCTGTATTCCCCCTTTTCCTTATTTAATAAAATTGAGTAAAGGCTTGGCATAAGTCGTAGTATTATTAGTTTAAGTTATAGATAATAGTACAAGTATTTAAATGACTAAGAATAGATTTACTTTTTATTGATTATTAAATTTTTTTAATATAGACTAGTCGATCTATCCTAACAATTTAGAAAGAATCCTCAATATTTTTGAGAGAAGGTCTCAAAATCTCTATATTTTACAATATTATCCTTTAAATAGGTATCTCTTAATTGCCTTTAAAAAATATGATTAAGGTTATTTTTTTGTAGGGAGCAGTGTATAAATCTTACTGTATTTTTTATGGACAATAGATCTAGTCAGAGAACTTATATAATATCAATGAATTTTTTTTTAAGTTTGTAACCTCTATTGTTTAAATTAATATATAATTTTAATTTGGAGAACCTTAGTCTTACTAAAATGGTTTTTTTTTAATTTTATAATTATCTAACAAACAAAATATAAAAATTAGTATCTCAGTGTCTTAGAATCAATCAATTTTAGTCTCTAAGGACAATTGTTAAAATCGGGATTTAAGTTAGTAGTTCAATATACTTAATGTTTAATCAACAATGTGAATTTATTTACCAAAATTAATCTTTGTCTTAAACAGTAAGAATTATTAGGCAATAAGGATCTTTCTTTAAAGAAATAAACTTACATTTTAATAGGTGTTTATCATGTCAAAATATGGACAAAACCTTACCTCACATTAGTATAGTTAAATTAGGAAAATAGCCTGAAATACCCTTAAATTAATTATAGTCATTTTAGTATATATAAATCTCTTTTTTAATCATTCTAACTTTTTACATCATCTGTTTAGATAATAATATAAAAATCTTTTTACTTAGGAAAATACTTTTATCATTGAAATGTGAATATAAAGACCTTGTTTTACCCAAAGATGATTTCTTTCTTCTTTTTAGGATCCATGTGTGCTTTATCTTTGTTGAAGCATCTTTTTTTTTTTAGAAAAATTTTTTTGGTTATACTTTGGAACAATTTCTGAAAACCTTAGAATCTATAAACAAATTATTGTACTTTGATACGAAATATCAATGAAAATATAGTTAAAATCCTTAGATATTTTGTAGACATAATTATAATTATTTATCATCTTATGAGTTTGAACAGTAACTTTGAGAATTAGAAACTACTTGAAGATTGTATTTTCACTTAAAAGCAAATTTATAGTAAACACATTTATCTCAAATATCTGTAACTGAAAAGGTAGAGTATCTGATAAATGTAAATATAAAACAAATTATGGGTTTTCTGTTGAAGAAAAAATTTAGGCAAATATATATTAACTAACCAATTAGGCATGTGCTAATTATTTTATAGATAAACAAATATAGGTTATCTAAATATCTAAAAAATATATATTAAGAATAAGAACAAAAATTATAATTGAATTAACTTTATGTAACGACGTGGTCTTAAAATATTTGGATCCATTTTAATTTATTTTTAACTAGGAGTGCACTCTTCTATGTGATGTCACTTGATGTAACTGAAATAAGATCCTTGAGTATACATATTTATTTTTTATAGTTAGGAATGAGAAAAAGGATTTTTTGGTCATCACAGGAACATTGCCGGCTTTGTTCCTGTGGCAAGCAAATGCATCCTCATAACCTCCAGAATTAAAAGTAAAATATAAAGAAGTATGTTTGATATCTCTCATCAATAGAATATTATTTAGTAACACAACTATAGAGAAAAGTCAGGTTATTTAACTCAGAACTCACTTAAATTTAGGGCTGCAACATAGAAACCTGTGGAATTAAATTTTGTCTGAAAAAGATATCTTTTGTTAGCTTTTACAGGTAGGCATTCTTAAAAATACAGGCTCTGAACAGCTACCTTAGAAGTCTGAAACACAGTAGTACAGGTTAGTGGCTGGAAGGCGGGACTAGAAGTCCTGAGTGACTGTGGAAGAACCAATAGGAAGCCCGGAAAGTGTGGGAGGTGGGACCAGGAAGCCCTCTCTTCCAGCCAGGCACCCCTTGGTAACCATGGTGATGTAAACAACATGGAGTTCGCTGCCCATTTTGGGGGCAAAAGTTTTCCAAGTTTTCCTAGCCGATTGCATTTTGTTTGATTTTGTCTGCATTTCCCCCCACCTGGCCAAGATCTTACTGCGGTAGCACCTTGTTCTGTCTCTGCCACCTGCGGTTGCAGCTCCTGTACATCCTGCACTTTTTTTCTGTGTCACGTGGGTGCTCCAAAGGTTTTTTAGCAGCAAACCCTAGCATAACCGTCAGATCTTAAGTTAGTCTGTGTTTGGCATTTAGGTCAAGTAATTCAAGGGTTAAAAGCACTGCTGGCAGCAGGGGCTAGGACCCCATAGTGAGCAGCAAGCAGCAGTGGCTAAAGTGTCTTGTCCCCAGTGGCTGAGTTACAGCCATTCTGATTCATAGGACAATCATGTAGTAAAAAGGTCCATATATACTTTCTGAGTATTGACAAAAACAATAGAAAATTGAAACTTATTTCTCTCCAGGTAAACATCACATTTTCTCTCCCTATTTCTCACTCTCCTAGCACAAATTTCTAGAACATAAAGGCCAAAAATTCTTTTTTTTTTAAGCTTTTTTTTTTTTAATGTGATGCTGAGGATTGAACTCAGGTTCTGCCCATGCAGGCAAGCACTCTACCGCTGAGCAACAATCCTAGCCCCCCAAAAAATGTTTATAAAAACAATTTTAAAAAATCCACAAAAGCACGCTTTCCATGGACAGGACTCAACTCAACAACATAGCCCATCAATCATCTTAATAACTATATTTATTTAGAGTCTCTACAATTATACCCCAATATTAAAAATTTTAACGTCACAGATTTTCCTTTTGTCTAATTCACTTACTTTCTACAATGCTGCCCACAATACTCTGCAATCCTAAGCATGCTTAACTTCTGGAGAGAACTTTCAACTTCACTAACTTTCTTTAATATTTAAATTGGAGTCCCCTTAGGAACCAGCATTTGTCACTTTTGTCCCAGCGGCTTAAAGACGCAGACCTTTCGGCCCACGTTGGACTCCAATTGTCGGGTTTCTGTTCTCACGACTAATAGGCTCAGGGGTCACTCTAGTTAAACTGGTCTAACTGGGCTGCACGAAATAACCACACAAGAGACACAAATACCTTTTTCTTTGGGGTTGCTGTGAAGGCTCCTCTGGCCTTAAGGGTCGACAGAAAGAGAGAGAGAGAGAGAGAGAGAGAGAGAGAGAGAGAGAGAGAGCACATGCGCTGACCCCTTTTATTGAGGAGAAGCTATTCAAATGACGCAAGGGGTCAGGTTGCAGGGGGCTGAGTCTATCTTCATGATGTCCACTGTCAGCAGGTTGACTGACACCTGGGTAGGCCACACCCAAGGGCACAGTAAGAGGAGGGGACACGCACAAGGCACTTCCATAGAAGATTCTATCCTAAACAGGGCAAGGGGTTATATTTCAAAGAAACAGATGAGCATAGTTTCACCCATAGGGCTATAGAAGACACACCCATTTCTGTGACTGAGAGCCTCAGCACCCAGCTGGGGAGTGTAACTCAGTCACCCGTAAGGTTGGCCTCCCACATATCCCCCCTTTCTTAATATAAAAAAAAGAGAATGTAACTGGGAAATTTTCTTTCAGTCACTTGGCTCTTGGTCCAAGGTCATCACAATCTGCTATTGAAACAAAAAGAATTAGTAGAAAACGTATTATCTTCATAACAGTCAACACAATAATCTGGATTATTACTACCTTGCAAACACTCATCAGAAGATTTTTTAATCTTTTCCCAATTTTATTGGGACGCATTGTTTTTGGCCATAGTAAGACATTTTTATTGTCATGGCATTTAGGCCTCTCCATAAACCATAGAGTAAAGGGCTCACACACATTATTCATTATATTGTCTCTTCTAGAACATCATTACTTAGTTCTCATCCTTCCATCAGCACTTATCTGACCATGAAGGAAGTTGGATGTAATTTAAGTCAAACATTAAGAAAATTCATACACTGTAAGTTTTAAGACATAGCCACAAAGGCCGAAATTGAATAAGCAAGGAATAATATTTAAAGTAGTCACTTTAGGGATTATGAGACCAGCAGTTTGTCTAGGTCTGGTTAATAGACATACACCTGTTTCAAAGCCTGAATATTAACTTCAGAATATTATAGTTCTGAAATATTTGCTGGCAATAATTAATGAGGCAATAAGTTATATTCTTATAGGCTACAGGATATTTATCATTTTTTCCTCTTCACTCTCATATTTAAGGAGTTAATTAGGTCTGTCAGTAATACAAATAGCCTTGGAAAAATCGATTTTAATAATTTTTCCAACAATTGTCCATAAAGGTAAATGTAGTCTTAGTCACCAAAGTTCAGCATAATTGGCTGGCTTGGGTTTTTTATCTGCTGTCTAGCATAAGTTTCTGTCACTGGTGTGGTCAATCTGTTGCTCGGATATTTGGCTACCTCAGTCATGGGAGCTGGTGATAACTGGCTGGTGACAAACCTCAAGTCAATGTCCAGTAGCTCAGTTTCTTTTTCGAATGGACACAACTGTTATAGGGTTTGAGTGGGGTGTGCCTGTCAATCTACATAAGCAAGATAATATCCATAAGCCAATCATCTTCTGCCTAATGTAACCATACTGTGAGGAAACTCTATATGCTCCTAGCTGTTAGTTGCAACTGAAGGCTATTCTAACATTTTCTCCTCTTCTATTAAATTTATTGTTAAAGGAGAACCCTGATGAGAAAAGAAAGGAAAAGGAAAAGCATAGAAAAAGAATGGGAACCAAGAAAGAGAAAAGCATCCAGACATGGCCCATTTCTGTAGCTGCATTTGTCTACTGCTGTGGTGAGCATGCAGTTACTGTTGACTAGTCCACCAGGCAACCAGTACGCTAGTTTCATTAAAGAGGTTTGTGGCATAGAAGTTAACTAGTGAAATCAAAATAAAACACACAGACTCAATTAACTTTTTCTATGACCAGGTCTGAGATGGCTCTCACCTCGAACCACCTGGTGGGGCAGCAAGGCTTACTCAGGGCTAGCAGGAGAGAGAGAGCATGCCAGGGAGTGGCCTTTTATTGGGGAACAAGAAATTTAAGCAAAATTTCACCCAATGAAGGTTGAGGGGGGCAGCATTCCAAGGTCAGGGTCAGTGGTCAGTCACAACCCCACACAGACAGGCTCTCCCACCTGGAGAGGATGGGGAAAGCTCTGACACAGTTTAGCCAGAGCGCCTCACACCCAATCCAGGAGGTACCCAATCACGTGGAGAATGGCTTCCCACAGACTAGGTTAGGTCTCTGTCACTAGGGTTCTGATCTGAGCTGGATGTGGGAGGCAAAGCAGCCATGGGACAGGAGACCTCTCTCAGAAGGGGAGAAGAATTAGGCCTTTGCACCAGTGTGTGTAGGGGGGTGAGGTTCTTTGCCTTACCTCTCTTGGCCCCCAAATTTTCTTCTGATGGCCCCTCTGTGACTGTGTCTGTCTTAGGTTGTCCCTCCCTTGAGGAATCTTACCCATCATTAACTAACCAGCCATCCTCCAGGGCCAAACAGGGTGATGTGGAGTGTGCATGGCATTGTCCCCAAGAGGGCTCTCTGTCTCCTTGATAGATAATGCCCCCATGGCCTCCACACCAGCATTTACCCTAGGATCAGCAAACTCAGGTTTCTTCTCCATGGAGGGCCCAGCTCACAGCACTGGGCTGGTAGGGATGCATTCAGGAAGCAAGGAGACAGGCCATAGATAGACAAACAGTAATATAGTGACAAAGCTGAGAGAGACAGATGAAGAGGAGATCCCTCATACAGAACTGGCCCTTAATTGGTGTTACTCACATCTGGTCCATAGCTGCCATCCATACGGATGCGGAACAATCCATTATTTCAATGCTGTCTTTTTCTCAAAAGATACTTCCAGACAGTCTGTTTACCATAGAATCAATATATAGGTATAACTGACCATTACAGTCAAGACAATTAATCCAGTTTCATTGGTAGACTTTCCAGTCCACACTGCAAGACACATTAAAGGTGGACCTGGGAAATGGGTCCATACAAGTCTTTTTATAATTTTTATTTACATGACAAGCTCCTGAAGCTGCATGGCTATAAACTCTGTAGCTGGAAATTTACCTTTCTGTGCCAGGTTTCTCACTCATTATATAATGATGACTGGTTTAAACTCTCCTTTGATATCTCATTTAATTTACTGAATCATGTCCAGTAACATTAAGACTCTCAATATTACAATTTAAGTAAAAACTTTTTAGAGTATTTTGTAAAATCTAGTGTCTCTCTGGGATCCTGTATTCCCCCTTTTCCTTATTTAATAAAATTGAGTAAAGGCTTGGCATAAGTCGTAGTATTATTAGTTTAAGTTATAGATAATAGTACAAGTATTTAAATGACTAAGAATAGATTTACTTTTTATTGATTATTAAATTTTTTTAATATAGACTAGTCGATCTATCCTAACAATTTAGAAAGAATCCTCAATATTTTTGAGAGAAGGTCTCAAAATCTCTATATTTTACAATATTATCCTTTAAATAGGTATCTCTTAATTGCCTTTAAAAAATATGATTAACGTTATTTTTTTGTAGGGAGCAGTGTATAAATCTTACTGTATTTTTTATGGACAATAGATCTAGTCAGAGAACTTATATAATATCAATGAATTTTTTTTTAAGTTTGTAACCTCTATTGTTTAAATTAATATATAATTTTAATTTGGAGAACCTTAGTCTTACTAAAAAGGTTTTTTTTTTAATTTTATAATTATCTAACAAACAAAATATAAAAATTAGTATCTCAGTGTCTTAGAATCAATCAATTTTAGTCTCTAAGGACAATTGTTAAAATCGGGATTTAAGTTAGTAGTTCAATATACTTAATGTTTAATCAACAATGTGAATTTATTTACCAAAATTAATCTTTGTCTTAAACAGTAAGAATTATTAGGCAATAAGGATCTTTCTTTAAAGAAATAAACTTACATTTTAATAGGTGTTTATCATGTCAAAATATGGACAAAACCTTACCTCACATTAGTATAGTTAAATTAGGAAAATAGCCTGAAATACCCTTAAATTAATTATAGTCAGTTTAGTATATATAAATCTCTTTTTTAATCATTCTAACTTTTTACATCATCTGTTTAGATAATAATATAAAAATCTTTTTACTTAGGAAAATACTTTTATCATTGAAATGTGAATATAAAGACCTTGTTTTACCCAAAGATGATTTCTTTCTTCTTTTTAGGATCCATGTGTGCTTTATCTTGGTTGAAGCATCTCTTTTTTTTTTAGAAAAATTTTTTTGGTTATACTTTGGAACAATTTCTGAAAACCTTAGAATCTATAAACAAATTATTGTACTTTGATACGAAATATCAATGAAAATATAGTTAAAATCCTTAGATATTTTGTAGACATAATTATAATTATTTATCATCTTATGAGTTTGAACAGTAACTTTGAGAATTAGAAACTACTTGAAGATTGTATTTTCACTTAAAAGCAAATTTATAGTAAACACATTTATCTCAAATATCTGTAACTGAAAAGGTAGAGTATCTGATAAATGTAAATATAAAACAAATTATGGGTTTTCTGTTGAAGAAAAAAATTAGGCAAATATATATTAACTAACCAATTAGGCATGTGCTAATTATTTTATAGATAAACAAATATAGGTTATCTAAATATCTAAAAAATATATATTAAGAATAAGAACAAAAATTATAATTGAATTAACTTTATGTAACGACGTGGTCTTAAAATATTTGGATCCATTTTAATTTATTTTTAACTAGGAGTGCACTCTTCTATGTGATGTCACTTGATGTAACTGAAATAAGATCCTTGAGTATACATATTTATTTTTTATAGTTAGGAATGAGAAAAAGGATTTTTTGGTCATCACAGGAACATTGCCGGCTTTGTTCCTGTGGCAAGCAAATGCATCCTCATAACCTCCAGAATTAAAAGTAAAATATAAAGAAGTATGTTTGATATCTCTCATCAATAGAATATTATTTAGTAACACAACTATAGAGAAAAGTCAGGTTATTTAACTCAGAACTCACTTAAATTTAGGGCTGCAACATAGAAACCTGTGGAATTAAATTTTGTCTGAAAAAGATATCTTTTGTTAGCTTTTACAGGTAGGCATTCTTAAAAATACAGGCTCTGAACAGCTACCTTAGAAATCTGAAACACAGTAGTACAGGTTAGTGGCTGGAAGGCGGGACTAGAAGTCCTGAGTGACTGTGGAAGAACCAATAGGAAGCCCGGAAAGTGTGGGAGGTGGGACCAGGAAGCCCTCTCTTCCAGCCAGGCACCCCTTGGTAACCATGGTGATGTAAACAACATGGAGTTCGCTGCCCATTTTGGGGGCAAAAGTTTTCCAAGTTTTCCTAGCCGATTGCATTTTGTTTGATTTTGTCTGCATTTCCCCCCACCTGGCCAAGATCTTACTGCGGTAGCACCTTGTTCTGTCTCTGCCACCTGCGGTTGCAGCTCCTGTACATCCTGCACTTTTTTTCTGTGTCACGTGGGTGCTCCAAAGGTTTTTTAGCAGCAAACCCTAGCATAACCGTCAGATCTTAAGTTAGTCTGTGTTTGGCATTTAGGTCAAGTAATTCAAGGGTTAAAAGCACTGCTGGCAGCAGGGGCTAGGACCCCATAGTGAGCAGCAAGCAGCAGTGGCTAAAGTGTCTTGTCCCCAGTGGCTGAGTTACAGCCATTCTGATTCATAGGACAATCATGTAGTAAAAAGGTCCATATATACTTTCTGAGTATTGACAAAAACAATAGAAAATTGAAACTTATTTCTCTCCAGGTAAACATCACATTTTCTCTCCCTATTTCTCACTCTCCTAGCACAAATTTCTAGAACATAAAGGCCAAAAATTCTTTTTTTTTTAAGCTTTTTTTTTTTTTAATGTGATGCTGAGGATTGAACTCAGGTTCTGCCCATGCAGGCAAGCACTCTACCGCTGAGCAACAATCCTAGCCCCCCAAAAAATGTTTATAAAAACAATTTTAAAAAATCCACAAAAGCACGCTTTCCATGGACAGGACTCAACTCAACAACATAGCCCATCAATCATCTTAATAACTATATTTATTTAGAGTCTCTACAATTATACCCCAATATTAAAAATTTTAACGTCACAGATTTTCCTTTTGTCTAATTCACTTACTTTCTACAATGCTGCCCACAATACTCTGCAATCCTAAGCATGCTTAACTTCTGGAGAGAACTTTCAACTTCACTAACTTTCTTTAATATTTAAATTGGAGTCCCCTTAGGAACCAGCATTTGTCACTTTTGTCCCAGCGGCTTAAAGACGCAGACCTTTCGGCCCACGTTGGACTCCAATTGTCGGGTTTCTGTTCTCACGACTAATAGGCTCAGGGGTCACTCTAGTTAAACTGGTCTAACTGGGCTGCACGAAATAACCACACAAGAGACACAAATACCTTTTTCTTTGGGGTTGCTGTGAAGGCTCCTCTGGCCTTAAGGGTCGACAGAAAGAGAGAGAGAGAGAGAGAGAGAGAGAGAGAGAGAGAGAGAGAGAGCACA
Source organism: Urocitellus parryii (assembly GCF_045843805.1). Classification (NCBI taxonomy): domain Eukaryota; kingdom Metazoa; phylum Chordata; class Mammalia; order Rodentia; family Sciuridae; genus Urocitellus; species Urocitellus parryii. Next base: position 128,302,463 of record NC_135538.1, on the reverse strand, counting down.
TGCGCTGACCCCTTTTATTGAGGAGAAGCTATTCAAATGACGCAAGGGGTCAGGTTGCAGGGGGCTGAGTCTATCTTCATGATGTCCACTGTCAGCAGGTTGACTGACACCTGGGTAGGCCACACCCAAGGGCACAGTAAGAGGAGGGGACACGCACAAGGCACTTCCATAGAAGATTCTATCCTAAACAGGGCAAGGGGTTATATTTCAAAGAAACAGATGAGCATAGTTTCACCCATAGGGCTATAGAAGACACACCCATTTCTGTGACTGAGAGCCTCAGCACCCAGCTGGGGAGTGTAACTCAGTCACCCGTAAGGTTGGCCTCCCACATATCCCCCCTTTCTTAATATAAAAAAAAGAGAATGTAACTGGGAAATTTTCTTTCAGTCACTTGGCTCTTGGTCCAAGGTCATCACAATCTGCTATTGAAACAAAAAGAATTAGTAGAAAACGTATTATCTTCATAACAGTCAACACAATAATCTGGATTATTACTACCTTGCAAACACTCATCAGAAGATTTTTTAATCTTTTCCCAATTTTATTGGGACGCATTGTTTTTGGCCATAGTAAGACATTTTTATTGTCATGGCATTTAGGCCTCTCCATAAACCATAGAGTAAAGGGCTCACACACATTATTCATTATATTGTCTCTTCTAGAACATCATTACTTAGTTCTCATCCTTCCATCAGCACTTATCTGACCATGAAGGAAGTTGGATGTAATTTAAGTCAAACATTAAGAAAATTCATACACTGTAAGTTTTAAGACATAGCCACAAAGGCCGAAATTGAATAAGCAAGGAATAATATTTAAAGTAGTCACTTTAGGGATTATGAGACCAGCAGTTTGTCTAGGTCTGGTTAACAGACATACACCTGTTTCAAAGCCTGAATATTAACTTCAGAATATTATAGTTCTGAAATATTTGCTGGCAATAATTAATGAGGCAATAAGTTATATTCTTATAGGCTACAGGATATTTATCATTTTTTCCTCTTCACTCTCATATTTAAGGAGTTAATTAGGTCTGTCAGTAATACAAATAGCCTTGGAAAAATCGATTTTAATAATTTTTCCAACAATTGTCCATAAAGGTAAATGTAGTCTTAGTCACCAAAGTTCAGCATAATTGGCTGGCTTGGGTTTTTTATCTGCTGTCTAGCATAAGTTTCTGTCACTGGTGTGGTCAATCTGTTGCTCGGATATTTGGCTACCTCAGTCATGGGAGCTGGTGATAACTGGCTGGTGACAAACCTCAAGTCAATGTCCAGTAGCTCAGTTTCTTTTTCGAATGGACACAACTGTTATAGGGTTTGAGTGGGGTGTGCCTGTCAATCTACATAAGCAAGATAATATCCATAAGCCAATCATCTTCTGCCTAATGTAACCATACTGTGAGGAAACTCTATATGCTCCTAGCTGTTAGTTGCAACTGAAGGCTATTCTAACATTTTCTCCTCTTCTATTAAATTTATTGTTAAAGGAGAACCCTGATGAGAAAAGAAAGGAAAAGGAAAAGCATAGAAAAAGAATGGGAACCAAGAAAGAGAAAAGCATCCAGACATGGCCCATTTCTGTAGCTGCATTTGTCTACTGCTGTGGTGAGCATGCAGTTACTGTTGACTAGTCCACCAGGCAACCAGTACGCTAGTTTCATTAAAGAGGTTTGTGGCATAGAAGTTAACTAGTGAAATCAAAATAAAACACACAGACTCAATTAACTTTTTCTATGACCAGGTCTGAGATGGCTCTCACCTCGAACCACCTGGTGGGGCAGCAAGGCTTACTCAGGGCTAGCAGGAGAGAGAGAGCATGCCAGGGAATGGCCTTTTATTGGGGAACAAGAAATTTAAGCAAAATTTCACCCAATGAAGGTTGAGGGGGGCAGCATTCCAAGGTCAGGGTCAGTGGTCAGTCACAACCCCACACAGACAGGCTCTCCCACCTGGAGAGGATGGGGAAAGCTCTGACACAGTTTAGCCAGAGCGCCTCACACCCAATCCAGGAGGTACCCAATCACGTGGAGAATGGCTTCCCACAGACTAGGTTAGGTCTCTGTCACTAGGGTTCTGATCTGAGCTGGATGTGGGAGGCAAAGCAGCCATGGGACAGGAGACCTCTCTCAGAAGGGGAGAAGAATTAGGCCTTTGCACCAGTGTGTGTAGGGGGGTGAGGTTCTTTGCCTTACCTCTCTTGGCCCCCAAATTTTCTTCTGATGGCCCCTCTGTGACTGTGTCTGTCTTAGGTTGTCCCTCCCTTGAGGAATCTTACCCATCATTAACTAACCAGCCATCCTCCAGGGCCAAACAGGGTGATGTGGAGTGTGCATGGCATTGTCCCCAAGAGGGCTCTCTGTCTCCTTGATAGATAATGCCCCCATGGCCTCCACACCAGCATTTACCCTAGGATCAGCAAACTCAGGTTTCTTCTCCATGGAGGGCCCAGCTCACAGCACTGGGCTGGTAGGGATGCATTCAGGAAGCAAGGAGACAGGCCATAGATAGACAAACAGTAATATAGTGACAAAGCTGAGAGAGACAGATGAAGAGGAGATCCCTCATACAGAACTGGCCCTTAATTGGTGTTACTCACATCTGGTCCATAGCTGCCATCCATACGGATGCGGAACAATCCATTATTTCAATGCTGTCTTTTTCTCAAAAGATACTTCCAGACAGTCTGTTTACCATAGAATCAATATATAGGTATAACTGACCATTACAGTCAAGACAATTAATCCAGTTTCATTGGTAGACTTTCCAGTCCACACTGCAAGACACATTAAAGGTGGACCTGGGAAATGGGTCCATACAAGTCTTTTTATAATTTTTATTTACATGACAAGCTCCTGAAGCTGCATGGCTATAAACTCTGTAGCTGGAAATTTACCTTTCTGTGCCAGGTTTCTCACTCATTATATAATGATGACTGGTTTAAACTCTCCTTTGATATCTCATTTAATTTACTGAATCATGTCCAGTAACATTAAGACTCTCAATATTACAATTTAAGTAAAAACTTTTTAGAGTATTTTGTAAAATCTAGTGTCTCTCTGGGATCCTGTATTCCCCCTTTTCCTTATTTAATAAAATTGAGTAAAGGCTTGGCATAAGTCATAGTATTATTAGTTTAAGTTATAGATAATAGTACAAGTATTTAAATGACTAAGAATAGATTTACTTTTTATTGATTATTAAATTTTTTTAATATAGACTAGTCGATCTATCCTAACAATTTAGAAAGAATCCTCAATATTTTTGAGAGAAGGTCTCAAAATCTCTATATTTTACAATATTATCCTTTAAATAGGTATCTCTTAATTGCCTTTAAAAAATATGATTAAGGTTATTTTTTTGTAGGGAGCAGTGTATAAATCTTACTGTATTTTTTATGGACAATAGATCTAGTCAGAGAACTTATATAATATCAATGAATTTTTTTTTAAGTTTGTAACCTCTATTGTTTAAATTAATATATAATTTTAATTTGGAGAACCTTAGTCTTACTAAAAAGGTTTTTTTTTTAATTTTATAATTATCTAACAAACAAAATATAAAAATTAGTATCTGAGTGTCTTAGAATCAATCAATTTTAGTTTCTAAGGACAATTGTTAAAATCGGGATTTAAGTTAGTAGTTCAATATACTTAATGTTTAATCAACAATGTGAATTTATTTACCAAAATTAATCTTTGTCTTAAACAGTAAGAATTATTAGGCAATAAGGATCTTTCTTTAAAGAAATAAACTTACATTTTAATAGGTGTTTATCATGTCAAAATATGGACAAAACCTTACCTCACATTAGTATAGTTAAATTAGGAAAATAGCCTGAAATACCCTTAAATTAATTATAGTCAGTTTAGTATATATAAATCTCTTTTTTAATCATTCTAACTTTTTACATCATCTGTTTAGATAATAATATAAAAATCTTTTTACTTAGGAAAATACTTTTATCATTGAAATGTGAATATAAAGACCTTGTTTTACCCAAAGATGATTTCTTTCTTCTTTTTAGGATCCATGTGTGCTTTATCTTGGTTGAAGCATCTCTTTTTTTTTTAGAAAAATTTTTTTGGTTATACTTTGGAACAATTTCTGAAAACCTTAGAATCTATAAACAAATTATTGTACTTTGATACAAAATATCAATGAAAATATAGTTAAAATCCTTAGATATTTTGTAGACATAATTATAATTATTTATCATCTTATGAGTTTGAACAGTAACTTTGAGAATTAGAAACTACTTGAAGATTGTATTTTCACTTAAAAGCAAATTTATAGTAAACACATTTATCTCAAATATCTGTAACTGAAAAGGTAGAGTATCTGATAAATGTAAATATAAAACAAATTATGGGTTTTCTGTTGAAGAAAAAAATTAGGCAAATATATATTAACTAATCAATTAGGCATGTGCTAATTATTTTATAGATAAACAAATATAGGTTATCTAAATATCTAAAAAATATATATTAAGAATAAGAACAAAAATTATAATTGAATTAACTTTATGTAACGACGTGGTCTTAAAATATTTGGATCCATTTTAATTTATTTTTAACTAGGAGTGCACTCTTCTATGTGATGTCACTTGATGTAACTGAAATAAGATCCTTGAGTATACATATTTATTTTTTATAGTTAGGAATGAGAAAAAGGATTTTTTGGTCATCACAGGAACATTGCCGGCTTTGTTCCTGTGGCAAGCAAATGCATCCTCATAACCTCCAGAATTAAAAGTAAAATATAAAGAAGTATGTTTGATATCTCTCATCAATAGAATATTATTTAGTAACACAACTATAGAGAAAAGTCAGGTTATTTAACTCAGAACTCACTTAAATTTAGGGCTGCAACATAGAAACCTGTGGAATTAAATTTTGTCTGAAAAAGATATCTTTTGTTAGCTTTTACAGGTAGGCATTCTTAAAAATACAGGCTCTGAACAGCTACCTTAGAAATCTGAAACACAGTAGTACAGGTTAGTGGCTGGAAGGCGGGACTAGAAGTCCTGAGTGACTGTGGAAGAACCAATAGGAAGCCCGGAAAGTGTGGGAGGTGGGACCAGGAAGCCCTCTCTTCCAGCCAGGCACCCCTTGGTAACCATGGTGATGTAAACAACATGGAGTTCGCTGCCCATTTTGGGGGCAAAAGTTTTCCAAGTTTTCCTAGCCGATTGCATTTTGTTTGATTTTGTCTGCATTTCCCCCCACCTGGCCAAGATCTTACTGCGGTAGCACCTTGTTCTGTCTCTGCCACCTGCGGTTGCAGCTCCTGTACATCCTGCACTTTTTTTCTGTGTCACGTGGGTGCTCCAAAGGTTTTTTTAGCAGCAAACCCTAGCATAACCATCAGATCTTAAGTTAGTCTGTGTTTGGCATTTAGGTCAAGTAATTCAAGGGTTAAAAGCACTGCTGGCAGCAGGGGCTAGGACCCCATAGTGAGCAGCAAGCAGCAGTGGCTAAAGTGTCTTGTCCCCAGTGGCTGAGTTACAGCCATTCTGATTCATAGGACAATCATGTAGTAAAAAGGTCCATATATACTTTCTGAGTATTGACAAAAACAATAGAAAATTGAAACTTATTTCTCTCCAGGTAAACATCACATTTTCTCTCCCTATTTCTCACTCTCCTAGCACAAATTTCTAGAACATAAAGGCCAAAAATTCTTTTTTTTTTAAGCTTTTTTTTTTTTTAATGTGATGCTGAGGATTGAACTCAGGTTCTGCCCATGCAGGCAAGCACTCTACCGCTGAGCAACAATCCTAGCCCCCCAAAAAATGTTTATAAAAACAATTTTAAAAAATCCACAAAAGCACGCTTTCCATGGACAGGACTCAACTCAACAACATAGCCCATCAATCATCTTAATAACTATATTTATTTAGAGTCTCTACAATTATACCCCAATATTAAAAATTTTAACGTCACAGATTTTCCTTTTGTCTAATTCACTTACTTTCTACAATGCTGCCCACAATACTCTGCAATCCTAAGCATGCTTAACTTCTGGAGAGAACTTTCAACTTCACTAACTTTCTTTAATATTTAAATTGGAGTCCCCTTAGGAACCAGCATTTGTCACTTTTGTCCCAGCGGCTTAAAGACGCAGACCTTTCGGCCCACGTTGGACTCCAATTGTCGGGTTTCTGTTCTCACGACTAATAGGCTCAGGGGTCACTCTAGTTAAACTGGTCTAACTGGGCTGCACGAAATAACCACACAAGAGACACAAATACCTTTTTCTTTGGGGTTGCTGTGAAGGCTCCTCTGGCCTTAAGGGTCCACAGAAAGAGAGAGAGAGAGAGAGAGAGAGAGAGAGAGAGAGAGAGAGAGAGAGAGAGAGCACATGCGCTGACCCCTTTTATTGAGGAGAAGCTATTCAAATGACGCAAGGGGTCAGGTTGCAGGGGGCTGAGTCTATCTTCATGATGTCCACTGTCAGCAGGTTGACTGACACCTGGGTAGGCCACACCCAAGGGCACAGTAAGAGGAGGGGACACACACAAGGCACTTCCATAGAAGATTCTGTCCTAAACAGGGCAAGGGGTTATATTTCAAAGGAACATAGCTTCACCCATGGGGTTATAGCAAGACACACCCATTTCTGTGACTGAGAGCCTCAGCACCCAGCTGGGGAGTGTAACTCAGTCACACATCAGGTTGGCCTCCCACACCTCCTGGAGGGCAAGTTCCATTATCCTGGCTGTGGCAGCCTATGAGCTCCCTATGACACCCAGGTGGGTGGGGTCTCTTGCCTAGAGGGGTGAGTCCCCACTACCCTGGCTGCAGTGGTATACTAGCTCCCCTCCCCAAACCAGATGGGAGGGTTCTCAGCCAAAAGGGGCAAGTACCCTCTACCCTAGCAGCGGTGGTATACTAGGTTTCCCTGACACCCAAGTGAGGGTTCTTCTGCCTGGAGAGCAGAGTCCCCTCCACCCTGGCTGTGGCAGTATACAACCTCCCCCTGAACCTCTGGTGGGAGGGGTCTCTTGCCTGGTGCACCAAGTACACTCTACCCTGGCCGCAGTGATATATGAGCTCCTCAGATACCCAATTGGGTTGGGTCTCCCATCTGGAGGGTTAAGTCGCCTCTACCCTGGCTAAGGTGGCATACAAGCTCCCTGAGACACTCAGGTGGAAGGGGTTTCCCGTCTGGAGAGGCGAGTCCCCTCAACCCTGGCTGCTGCAGTATAGGAGCTCTGCTGACACCCAAGTGAGAGGAGTTTCCCGACTGGAGGGGTGAGTCCCCTCCAACCTGGCTCTGGAGATATAGGAGCTCCCCACCAATACAATGGGGAGTGGTCTCTTGCCTTGAGGGGCAAGTCCCATCTACATTGTTTGCTGCAGGATAAGATCTTGTCCTGACAACCAGCTGAAAGTGGTCTTTTGCTTGGAGGGGTGAGTCCCTGCTACACTGGCTAAGTGGAATACAAGCTCGCCTTGGTGCCAAGTTGAAGGGGTCTCTTGGTCTCTTTCTTGGAGGAGCATGTCCACTCTACCTGGCTCTTGCAGTATATAAGCTTCCCCTGACACCCAGGTGGGAGGGGTCTTCCACCTGGAGGGGAGAATCAGCTCTCCCCTGGCTGCTGCTGTATAGGAGCCCCCCCCCAGACACCCAAGTGGCAAGGAGTGGCGAATTCCCTCTACCATGGCTATGGTATACGAGCTCCCCCACCATACCCACGTGGGAGGGGTCTCCAGTATAGAGGGCGAGTCCCTCCATATTGCTGCTACAGTATATGAGCTCCCCCTGACACCTTGGTGGAGGGGTCTCCCGCTTGGAGGGGCAAGAACCCTCTACTCTGGCTGCTTTGGTATATGACCTTTCCTGACACCCAGGTGGGAGGAGTCTTTGGCCTGGAGGGGTGAGTCCCCTCTACCCTGGCTAAGATGTTAAACAAGCTCCCCTTGACACCCAGGCAGGAGGGGTCTCCAACCTGGAGTAGCGAGTTTCCCCTACCTTTGCTGTGGCGGTATAGAAGTTCCCCTGGACACCCAGGTGGAAGGGGTCTTCTGCCAGGAAGGGCGCATCCCCTCTACCCTGACTCTGGCAGTATAAGAGCCCCCTCGGACACCCAAGCGTGAGGGGTATCCTGTCTGGAGGGGAGAATCCCTTCTACCCTGGCTGTGGCAGTATAAGAGCTCCCCCTGACACCCAGGTAGAAAGGGTCCCCCTCTTAGTGCAGCGAATCTCCTCTACCTTAGCTGTGGAGGTATACAAGCTTCCCCAGACACCCAGGTGTGAGGGGACTCCCTTCTGGAGGGGCAAGTCCCCTCTACCCTAGCTTTGGCGGTATACAAGCTCACCCAAGCACCCAGGTGGGAAGGGCCTCCCACCTGGAGGGGCGAGTCCTCTCTATGTTGGCTAGTGCCATATAAGAGCTCCCAGGACACCCATGTGGGAGGCGACTCTTGACTGGAAGGGCGAGGCCCCTCTACCCTGGCTGCAGATGTGTAGGAGCTCCCCTAGACACCCAGGTGGAAGGGGTCTCTCACCTGGAGGGACGAGGCCCTGCTACCATGGCTGCAATGGTATACGAGCTCCCCTTGACACACAGGTGGGAGTGGTCTTCGTTTGGAGAGGTGAGTCCCCTCTAACCTGGCTGTGGCAGTATACAAGATCCCCCAGACACCCAGGTGGGAGGGATCTCCTACCTGGTGAGATGAGACCCCTATACCCTGGCTGTGGCAGTATACAACCTCTCTCTGACACCCTCGGGGGAGGTGTCTCTCGCCTGGGGCAGCAAGTACCCTCTACACTGGTTGCAGTGGTATATGAGCTCCCCCCCCACCCAGGTGGGAGGGGTCTCCCGTCTGGATGGGCAAGTCACCTCTACCCTGGCTAAGGTGGTATACAAGCTCCCTGAGATACCCAGGTGGAAGGGGTCTCCCGCCTGGAGGGGCGAGTCCCCCTCTACGTTGGCTAGTGCCATATAAGAGCTCCCAGGATTCCCATGTGTGAGGCTACTCCCGACTGGAAGAGGGAGGCCCCTCTACCCTGGCTGCAGATGTATAGGAGCTCCCCCATACACCCAGATGAGAGGGGTCTCCCGACTGGAAGGGCAACTCCCCTCTAGCCAGGCTGAAGCGTATAGGAGCTCCCCTGACACCCAGGTGGGAGGGGTCTCTCACCTGGAGGTGTTAGGGTCTATAAACAAGTCAGGATGGCGCCTGGCATTTTGCCAGAGGGAGTGGTTTGTGCCAGCGAGCCATTAAGTGCGGAGATTCCTTATTGGTTGACTGCTGTATCTAGTTTATGTTAATTAAGAGAAGCTGTGTGGAATATGTAAATACCCCTCCTGTCCTACAATAAAGGGCTCCCACTCCTGCTGTATCAATCTACACAAGTTGTTCGTCACCCCCGGTTATTTTGCTGCAGCCGGACTTTGGCATGGAGGGGCGAGTCCCTGCTCCCATGGCTGCAGTGGTATATGAGCTCCCCTTGACACACAGGTGGGAGTGGTCTTGCTTGGAGAAGTGAGTCCCCTCTAACCTGGATGTGGCAGTATACAAGATCCCCCAGACACCCAGGTGAGAGGGGTCTCCTGCCTGGTGAGGTGAGTCCCCTATACCCTGGCTGTGGCAGTATACAACCTCTCCCTACACCCTTCGGGGGAGGTGTCTCTCGCCTGGTGCAGCAAGTACCCTCTACACTGGCTGCAGTGGTATATGAGCTCCCTCCCCCACCCAGGTGGGAGGGGTCTCCGCCTGAATGGGCAACTCACCTCTACCTTGGCTAAGGTGGTACACAAGCTCCCTGAGATACCCAGGTGGAAGGGGTCTCCCGCCTGGAGGGGCGAGTCCTCTCTACCCTGGCTGCTACAGTACAGGAGTTCTCCTGACACCCAGTTGGGAGAAGTCCCCCGCCTGGAAGGTAGAGTCCCTTGGACCCTGCCTGCAGTTGTATAGGAGATCCCACTGACACCCAAGTTTTAGGTGTCTCCTGACTGGAGGGGGGAGTCCCCTCCACCCAGGCTTTGGAGATATAGAAGCTCCCAGCCACACCCAGGGGGGAGGGATCTGTTGCCTTGAGGAGCGAGTTACATTTACAATGGTTGCAGTGGGATAAGAGCTCCTCTTGACAACCAGGTGAAAGGGGTCTCCTGCCTGGATGGGCGAGTCTCTGTTATCCTGGCTGCAGCTGTATACCTGCCCCACTCCAACACCCAGGTGGGAGGGGTCTCCCGCTTGAAAGGGCAAGTACCCTCTACCCTGGCTAAGGCAGAATTCAAGCTCGCCCTGGCACCAAAATGGGAGGGGTCTTTCACTTGGAGGGGCGAGTGGGCTCTCCCTAGGCTGCTGCTATATAGGAGCTCCCCTCGAGACACCCAGGTGGGAGGGGTCTCCTGCCTAGAGGTGCAAGTCCCTTCTACTCTGGCAATGGTGTAGGAGCTCCCCTGACACCCAGATGGGAGGGGTTCTGCGGCAAGGAGGGGAGAGTCTCCTCTACCCTGTCTATGGTGGTATACAAGCTGTCCCCCACCATACCCACGTAGGAGGGGTCTCCAATATGGAGGGACGAGTCCCCTCTACCCTGACTGCTACAGTATATGAGCTCCCCCTGACACCCTGGTGAGAGGGGTCTCCCCCGTGGAGGGGCAAGAACCCTCTACCTTGGCTGCTATGGTATATGACCTCCCCTGACACCCAGGTGGGAGGAGTCTTAGGCCTGGAGGGGCAAGTCCCCTCTACCCTGGATAAGGTGTTATACAAGCTCCCAGTGACACCCAGTTGGGAGAGGTCTCCTCAGTGGTGGTGCGAGTCCCCCCTACCCTGGCTACAGTGGTATATGAGCTCCCCAACCCACACGCAGATGGTCGGGGTCTCCCGCCTGTAGGGGTGTGTCCCCTCTACCCTGGCTGGGGCAGTATACTAGCTCCCCCTGACACCCAGGGAGGAAGGGTCTTCCACCTGGAGTGGCGAGTTTCCCTTACCCTTCCTGTGGTGGTATCGGAGCTCCCCTGGACACCCAGGTGGAAGCGGTCTCTCCCCTGGAGGGGCGCGTCCCCTCTACCCTGGCTATAGGAGTATAAGAGCTCCTCCTGACACCCAGGTAGGAAGAGTCTCCCGCCTAGAGCAGTGAATCCCCTCTACCCTAGCTGTGGAGATATACAAGCTTCCCCAGACACTCAGGTGGGAGGGGTCTGCCACCTGGAAGAACGATTCCCCTCTACCCTGGCTTTGGAGGTATAGAAGTTCACCCCACCAGCCAGGTGGGAGGGTTCTCCCACCTGGAGTGGCGAGTCCCCTCTACTTTAGCTGGTGCCATATAAGAGCTCCCAGGACACCCACGTGGGAGGCAACTCCCGACTGGAGGGGCGGGTCCCATCTACCCTGGCTGGGAGGTATAGGAGCTCCCCAAGACATCCAAGTGGGAGAGGTTTCACGACTGGAGGAGCGAGTCCTCTCTAACCTGGCTGCATTGATATAGGAGCTCCCTTAACACCAGGTGGGAGAGGTCTCTTGCCTGGATGGGCAAGTCCCTGGAAACCTGGCTACACTGGTTTACTAGCTTTGCCTGACACCCAGGTGGGAAGTTCTCCAGCCTGGAGATGTGAATCCCCCTGACCCTGGCTGTAGTGGTATTGGAGCTCCCGGCTACATCCAGGTGGGATGGAGCTCCTGCCTCCAATGGTGAGTCCCCCCTACCCTGCCTGTGGCAGTATATGAACTCCCCTGACAACCATGTGGAAGCGATCTTCTGCCTGGAGGGTCGAGTCCCCTCTCCCCTGGCTCTGACGGTATAGGAGCTCCCCCCGAAACCCATGTTATGGGGTATCCTGACTGCAGGGGCAGGTTTCCTCTACACTGGCTGTGGGGATACAAGAGTTCCCCCGATATCAGGTGGGAGTGGTCTCCCGCTTGGATCAATGAGTCCCCTATATTCAGGCTGTGGCAGTATACAAGCTCTCCAAGACACCCAGGTGGGAGGGTTCTCCTGCCTGGAGGGGAAAGTCTTCTCTACCCTGGCTAAGGCGCACCCCTACACACAGGTGGCATGCGTTTCCCGTCTGTAGGAGTATGTTCCCTCTACCCTGGCTCCTGCAGTAATCAAGCTCCCCAGGTCACCCAGGAGGGAGGGGTCTCCCACATGGAAGGGCAAGTTCCCTTTATCCTGGCTGTGGCAGTATATGTGCTCCCCCTTGTTAGTTGAAGGACAGGCTGAACTAAGTTGTCTGCAGGACATCTGGACAAACATTAGCTGCAGGATAACCCATAATCCACACACTGAAACCCTCATCTGTCTGGTCTTTTATCACCTGTTTGCATCAAGTCTGAATACTCAACCCCACTCAAGGCTGAACACTCGACCCCCACCTGTGTGATTCAACAGAAACCCATATCTGACCCCTGCCCCATCTGCCTGAAGGCAGAAGATACACTCTTAACTATTACTGTGTGATCCAATCATTATCTGCCAACAAGACAGCTTGCAGACCAAGAGACCCCATTAAAATTTGGCTATAAAACTCCCTCCTGTGGGCCCCACTCTGTTTCTCTCTCTGGCTCCATCTCTTGCTTTCGCTCTCCCTTGCTCTCTCTTTCTTCTCTTACTCTCTCTCTTCCTCTCTCTCTTTCTCCTCTTTTGCACTGCTACAATACAGCATTGGTCACTCCAAGTGTTGTGGTCACTTTGCTTTCATTGGTGCTGAAACCTGAGAAAAGGGTTAAAACCCACTTTTGGTTCCTGCTTCCTTCAGAAGGGCCACTCACCAGACAACCTGAACCCATTTTCTTGACCGCCAGAACTACATCCACCCCTGGCCTTTGATTGGTGAGTTTCCCCTTCCTGGAGTCCTAAACTCAAAGGTGGTGTCAGAAGGATTTGACCTGTTGATCTTCTGACAAACTTCTTTGCCCACCTGTGGGGAGGAAAGCACCCCATCACAGCCTTCAAGGCCATGGTGACCCTCAGGGACTCCTTCCTTGGGCTGATTGGACTCTGGGGTTCAAAATTATTTTCCTTCCCCTTCCCAGCTGCTGGTTTACCAGCATAGGTTTTGTAGGTCACCCTCAAAGTAACCTCTGGGAACACATAACAGACCTTCACGGTTTCGGTGGCTCTCATAAAGTCCTAGTCCTCGCACTTTTAAGACTCAGCTGCTAGAGATACGCTTACCCTCCCCTTCCTCTCTCTCCCCTGCCTCTCTGTCTCCCCTATTTCTGGCCCTGGAAGTCTCCAGCCTCTCCAGCAGGGGTCCCAAAAAGCCTTGGCCAAGGTCTCCCATGGCTCTGGACCTGTCCAGGATGGGAGCCATGACTGTCAGGATTCGATGACGACCAATCTCTGCAGCTTGAACCTGCCACTAGGCACTTCTGATTTTTGGCTCTAGTGGGATGACCCTTTACCAATAAATCAGATTTCTCCCTCTCCCTTACACTACTTTTGCATCTCTTTCCTTCTTCCCTATATTATGTTTGCATCCCCTTCCCTCTCCCTTATATTATGTTTGCGATATGGGAAATATGTCCTCTCTGCCAGTTGACTCTCCAGTACAATGCCTCTTGGATAAACTCAAAACCTTGATACGATAAATCAAACCCCCCAAATTGATCAAATATAGCACCGAGGATTGGCCCACTTATCCCCTAGACAAGCAAAACAAATAACCACATTTTGGGTCTCTGGATCCCTCCATTCTAAGGGATCTTTACAATTACTGTGAGCGTTCAAAAAATGGGTAAAGAGCACCTATATTCAAGCTTTCTTCTTGCTCCAATCCAATTCTGCTCTCTGCACCTTTTGCAAACCTCTACAAATTTTTCTAGCATGCAAACCAACCCCCACAACCACTGATCCCCAATCTTCTCCTCCTCCGGACTCATCCACTACTTTGACACTGCTGATGAACCTCTATCCTATCACGTGGCTCAAATAGGTCCTCACCCTCATCCTTCTGCCCCAGCCCCTCCACTGTCTCCCCCGCCTCAATAACCTGCTTTCTCCCCTCCAAATACTAGATCAGAAACCCACACCACTGCCCTTCTTCAAACCTTTGCCCCATTGCTAGGGCAGCAGGTAGTGAAGTTATCCCTCCACCTACTCACTCCTCTCTTCTCCTGTCAGTGCCCATATCCAGTCCCACCAGGTCCTCTTATCAGTTAACCCAAAGCTCAAACTAGCTGAGGAGAGCCCTCAGACCCCTATCTGAGATCCTGTGAAAATGCCTTTAAAGTTGCTTTGTCATCACTGAAAACAGGTTACTAAGAATAGAGTCCCTTCCAAACTTTTTGGGATATTCACTCCTGTCCTCCCTTCTGCTCTACCTGTTCTACTGCTCAAGTTTTCATTGCTAGGGAAAATCCCAAACCCCTTTCCCATTATTCTTTTACATCTCCTTCCTCATTTTCAGATCTACCCTAGCTTCTCTCAGCCCCACCTTCCCTTCTTCCCCTTCCCTACCCAGGCCCACGGAAAAGTCTTAACTGATCTTCTCCAGAAATATTCCCCATGGCTGATTTTAGAACTGTTAGCAAAGAGTCTCTACAGAAAAGTTTAATAAAGATAAACTTCCCCTTTTCCTGATGCACTGTTTCACTTGGCCACTGTCTGGAAAAAAAAATCAGCACTCCAGGTGCTGGATAACCCCTTACTAGTTTTTCACAAAAATATATAAGCAAGGCCTCTGGCCTTGAGTTGGGCTTCACAGAGATGGCTATAATTCTAAGATAAGAGAAGTTACCAACTGGGCTCCATGGTAACAGCTGGCAGGGGGAGGAAAAAAAGGGAAAAAGAAGTTCTCCCCTTCTCAGGTGTCCTTGAAGGGTTAACTTTCCCAGAACAGAGAAAAAAATCTGCTTTTATGTGAACTTCTGCAGAGTATGAACTTCTGAGTCCCACCCATTACATGCTGGTTACAAAATTATGAAACTACCTAAACTTGGGGTTCAGGGGATTAATTGATTACAGAAGAAGCTGTGCCCTCTGAATCTGGCTGCAACAAATAAAACTGTTTACCTATTTTTGGAGCTATCTTAGGTGCCTTGCCTCTTGTTCGTCCCTACCACAGTATAATTCTATATACTTAAACATTGTTTATGTTTTCATGAAATGGTAAAGAGATGAGATTAATTGTGTACTGCAAATAACAAAATATCTCTTATTAAAATAGAATATTTTGCCTAAATTTAGAATTTACAAGGACTGTTTCAAAACGTGAATAAAGAAGGGGTTAACAGAATGTGAAAGAGAAATTAGAAGTTTCTAGGTATGGATTTAATAGAAAGGAAAAAAGGTTTCTGGATAAGAAAATTTATATGATTAAGTAAATAAGATGGTTTAAGCTAGTGATAAAGAAGATCTGTATACATTGGCTATATAGGTTTAAGTAAGTGATAAAGGAGTTCTGTGTAAGTTGGTTATATATGTAAGTTTTTTGAGCAAGTAATCTTGAAGGACTTAAGCATTATACAACTATGGTTAAACAACAATTGTTATTTTGCAATATTGTAATATGTTACTTCTTTAAGAGCTAAACTTGACTAATTTAAAAACATCAATAGTAATTGTGGTACTATTACTCTTCTTTGTACATTAAATGTGTTCATATTTTCCAGGTACATAAATATATAAGATAGAAGCTTTAAAGAGAAATATTTTATCAAGCTGGTGTTCTCCAAAAGGTTGCATGGTAATTTTAGGCTTATAAAAATAACATATTAGAGATATATTTATATCATTTAATTTTCTACAACTAGACCTGTTATCAATAAGATTAATATAAAGTTCTACACACTGGGGTTCAATTTAAATGTAATATCATATTGTGTTAGCTAATATTCATTTGACCTCGAACAACAATATATGTAAACTGTATAAAATGATATTTAAAAACAAAGATCAGATTCAACACTAAAACACTTTACCTAAAATTTATAAAGAGCCCTGCCTTACCTGAGATAAGGCTCTGTCTCCCATCTTACTACATGACAGAAAGACTCCAATGTAAGCCAGACTTCAGCTAAAGCCCAGTACTCTTAATTTAAGATTGGTGAAACTGACTTTGCTGGATGTTTAAGATCAAGACTTAAATTAAAATGGCCAAAAAACCCAATATCTGGTTCTTAGCCTCTGAGTCAGTCTGAATCTAGGGAACAGGGAACTCCTCTAAAGATCTTTGCAACTCTAGGCCACATACCTCCCGATCAGGAAGATTAATGAGACCACTGGAGAATGAAAAGCTAATCAGTGCACTTGTGTGAATAGGAAGGTCATTGGAGACAGGAGACATTCCTGATGCTTCCAGGGGAAGTCACATGATCAAGCAAGACCTGGACCCATCCTAGCACAAATGGCACTAGCAGAACTAAGAAGCTGCTCTCAAGTTCCCCCATGAGTGACACCAATGGGAACTTGGCTGATTCTTAACAATAGATAGAAACAAAGTCAATTTTGACCAGCTTGATCTTAAACACCTACCAAAAACAGTTAAGCCAACACAGTCATTCCTGGGAGTAATGAAGGACAAGAACAGCTAGAAATGAGGAGACAGCAACTAGGCCAATAGGCGCCATGGGGAATGTTCAGTCAAGTACAGCCTTGACTCCTCTCCCTCGCAGGACCCCTATTAGTTCTCTTTATGTTTCTCCTAATAGGATCATGACTATTAAATTGCCTACAGAAGTTCCTGAAAGATCAGATTCACAAATTCACCAACCAGTCAGTCAATCAACTACTTCTTTAAGACTACCAGCCCTGATGCCCAAGACGGAGACCTACGACACATGACCAACTCCTCTGGCTCCAGAGACTCTGTGCCCATCTAAAACCCTCTCTAACCCCCTTTTCAGTTTTTACAACCCCTCTTTCACTTCCTAGGAATGCCAACTACTCTCCAGCAGGTCCATTTTGCTTGTTATGTCAGCTCTAGAGTATCCCCACAAGGAAGCATAAAACCTAAACTCCCCCACATCAGATGAGGAGCCACCAGCCAGAAGAAGACTGGTAGATCAACTTCACTCACATGCCTAGGCACAAAAAGATTCACTACCTACTTATTTTGATTGATACTTTTTCAGGTTGTATAGAAGCCTTCCCTTCATCCAGGGAAATTGCTGACACCATCACCTCCATCCTCACTGAGGAGATCATTCCCAGGTTTGGACTTCCCGCCACCATCCAGTCAGACAATGGTCCAGCCTTCACTTCTCAGGTTTTTCAATTAGTCTCCAAAGGCCTCAACATCACTTAGAGGCTCCACATCCCCCACCCACCCCAATTCTCATTTTCTATCCCAACCACAGATGGTGCTTTAACATACAAGCAACTTGGCACAGGATGACACCACCCACTCTCAATTTATGGGTCAAGGTGATTGCTCTTCCATTGGCTGCAATTGGGCACTCACCCTTTGCATTACTGAATTGAACTAAGCCACCTCTGATACTTCCTAGAGTCCCTATGATAGGACCAATGGCTGATACCAAGAATCTCCTCCAGTCAGAAATGGTTTGATACTGTTGACAACCTATGGCTTTAAGGAACCTATATGGACTTTGCCTTTCTGAGATAACTGTCTATAGCCACTGGATGTTATCTCTAGCTGCCCTGGTATTCCCAAGCCTGTCCCCTGCTCTCCTGGGTAGGCCCCAACCACCCCCTCTCAGCAGGAAGTAGCCAAACAATATTGTGCCCCACCCCACCTGTGACTTAGAAAAACAAAAAGGTAGGAATGTTAGGTACAGGACAGGCTGAACTTAGTTGTCTGTAGTATAACACACGCACTCAAACACCCCTCTGTCTGGTCCTTTATCACCTGTTTGCAACAAGTCTGAATACTCAACCCCACTCAAGGCTGAACACTCGACCCCCACCTGTCTGGTGCAACAGAAACCCACATCTGACCCCTGCCCCATCTGCCTGAAGGCAGAAGATAATACCCTTAGCAACTACTGTGTGGTCCAATCATTGTCCGCCAACAAGGCAGCTTGCAGACCCAGAGACTCCATTAGAATTTGGCTATAAAAACTCCTTCCTGCCACCCCCCTTGCTCTCTGTCTCCCTCTCTCGCTTTCCAACTCCCTTGCTTTGTCTTGTTTTCATACTACCTTGCTCTCTTTCTTCTCTTGCTCTCTCTCTCTCTCTCTCTCTCTTTTTCTCCACTTTGGCATTGCTGCAATAAACTAGTGGTCACGTTGAATGTTGTGGTCACTTTCCTTTCATCCCCGACACCCTGGTGGGAGGGGTCTCCAACCAGGAGGGGCAAGTACTTTCTACCCTGGCTGTGGTGGTATATGAGCTCCCACTGACAACCAGGTTGGAGAGGCCTGGCGCCTGGATGGGCAAGTCTCCTCTACCCTGGCTAAGGTGGTATACAAGTTCCCCTCAACAACAAGGTGGGAGGGGTATCCTGCCAGGAGGGGTGAGTCCCCACTACCCTGGGTGCAGTGGTATAGGAGCTAACCCTCCAAACCCAGGTAGGAGGGTCTCCCGCCTAAAGGGTCGAGTCCCCTCAACCCTGGATGCGGGGGTATAAGAGCCCTCTAATATCCCCAGGAGTGAGGGGTCTCCCACCTGGAGGGGCTAGTCACTGCTACCACATCTGCAGCTGCATAAGGAAACCCCCTCGCCAGACACCCAGGTGGGAGGGGTCTCCCGCCTGGAAGGGCATGTCCCTCTACCCAGGCTAAGGCGGTATAGGAGTTACCCCCACTCCAAGGTGGAAGGTGTCTCTCACCTGGAGGTGCGAGTTGCCTCTACCCTGGCCGCTGGGGTACATGAGCTCCACCTGACCTCCAGGTGGGAGGGTTCTACCACCTGGAGGGGTGAGTCCTCTCTACCTTGGCTGTGGCAGTATAGTATGTCCCCCCCACACACACCCAGGTGGGAGGGGTGCCTGCCTAGAGGGGCAACTCCCCTCTACCCTGGCTGTGGCTATATCCGAGATCCCCCTGACACACTGGTGGGAAGGGTCTCCTGAGTGGAGCTGCAAGTCCCCTCTACCCTGGCTGAGGTGGTATTCGAATTCCCCAACATCTAGGTGGGACGAGTCTCCTGCCTGAAGGGGAAAGTACCCTTTACCATGGCTGCAGTGGTATAAGAGCTCCCCCAGGTACCCAGGTGTGAGGGGTCTCCTGCCTGGAGGGGTGAATCCCCACTAACCTGGCTGTAAGAGTATAGGAACTCCAACCCCCACACCTAGGTGAGAGGGGTCCCCCACCTGGAGGGGCGAGTCCTCTCTACCCTGCAGTTTAGGAGTTTCCCTGACAACCAGGCGAGAGGAGTCTCCAGCCTAGAGAATAGAGTCCCCTCAACCCTGCCTCTGGCTGTGTAGGTGCTCCCCTGGAAACCCAGATGGAAGGGGTCTTACCCCTAGAGGGGTGAGTACCCTCTCCCCTGGCTATGGCAGTATACAAGCTATCCCAGTCACTCAGGTGGGAAGGTCTCCCGCCTAGAGGAGCAAGCCTTCTCTACCGAGGCTAAGGCGATATACACGGGCCCCCCTACACACAGGTGGGAGTGGTCTTCTGCTTGGACAGGTGAGTCCCCTCTACCCTGCCTGTGGCAGTGTATGAACTCTCCTGACAACCAGGTTGAAGGGATCTTCAGCCTGGAGGGTCGAGACCCCTTTCCTCTGGCGATATAGAAGCTCCCCCTGAACACCCAGGTTATGGGGTCTCCAACTGGAGGGGCGAGTCCTATTTTGGCTGGCTGCGGCGGTATAAGAGCTCCCCCTGACCCCCAGGTGGGAGGAGTCTCCTGCCTGGAGGGGTGAGTCCCCACTACGCTGGCTGCAAGCATATATTAACTCTACTCCCCACACCCAGGGAGGATGGGTCTCCCAGCGAGAGGGGCGAGTCCCTTCTAACCTGGGTGCTGTGGAATAGGAGTTCCCTGACACACAGGTGGGAAGGTTCTCCCCATTGGAGCAGTGAGTCCCCTGTATCCTGACTGTGGCGGTATTTGACTCCCCCTACACCCTGGTGGAAGGGGTCTCCCACCTAGACATGTGAGTTCCCTCTACCCTGGCTTCAGAGGTACAGGAGCACCCCAGGGCACCCAGGTGGAAGGGGTCTCCCTCCTGGAGGGGCGAGTCCCCTCTACCCTGGCTGCAGCAGTATAAGAGCTCCTCCTGAAGCCCAGGTGGGAGGGGTCTCCCACCTGGAGGGGCGACTCCCCTCTTCACTGGCTGAGGGGGTATAAGTGTTCCCCCTCACACGCAGGTGGGATGTGTTTCCTGCCTGAAGGAGAAAGTACCCTCTAACATGGCTGCAGTGGTATAAGAGCTCCCCCTGGCACCAAGGTGGGAGGGGTCTCCTGCCTGAAGGGGCAAGTTTCCACTACCCTGGCTGCAAGCATATACTAGCTATACCCCCTACATCTAGGTGGGAGAGGTCTTCTGCCTGGACGGGCGAGTAACCTCTACTCTGTCTGTGGCAGTATAGTATCTCCCCTCCACACACCCAGGTGGGAGGGGTATCCCACCTGGAGGGGCAAGGCCCCTCTACCCTGGCTGTGGCATAGTATATAATATCCCCCTGACACACAAGTGGGAATGGTCTCCCAAGTGGAACTGTGAGTCTCCTCTACCTTGGCTGCAAAAGTATACAAGCTCCCCAGACACCCACGTAAGATGAGTCTCCCACACGCAGGGGCGAGTCCCCTCTTTCCTGGATGTGGCGCTATATAAGCCCTCCTTGACAACCTGGTGAGAGGGGTGCCACAGTCCGGCTGCAGCAAAATAACCGGGGGGTGATGAACAACTTGTGTACATTGATACAGCAGGAGTGGGAGCCGTTTATTGTAGGACAGGAGGGGTATATATACATTCCACACAGCTTATCTTAATTAACATAAACTAGATACAGCAGTCAACCAATAAGGAATCTCCACACTTAGTGGCTCGCTGGCGCCACCTCACAAACCACTCCCTCTGGCAAAATGCCAGGTGCCATCCTGACTTGTTTTCAGACTTTAATATTTCCCCCTTTTGTTTAATTTAAATAATGACCATAGTGGTTTTTACACAAACACCACAAACAATCTGCTACAAGCAGAAGGGGAGGATACAAAATGTCACAATACCAAGCCACTTGATGGCTCCATGCAAGAAGCCCTTGGAAAAATTATGCCAGCAATGACACTGTTAGCAAAGATATAGTTTGTTGTCTCAGTCCAGGTAAAGTGGTGTCTCAATAGATTAACTCACAGTCCAGGTAAGTTCTGCAGGCAACTAGCTTAAATTACAGTCCAGGTAAGTTCTGCAGGCAGCTAGCTTGATCCAAAGTTTTGTCCAGTTCTTGGCAACATTGGAAATTCTTCCACCCTTGTCCTCATTGGCACTGGGTTGAAGGTAGAAACTCCCAATGGCCAAATGCC
The DNA here is from genome assembly GCF_045843805.1 of Urocitellus parryii. Taxonomy (NCBI): domain Eukaryota; kingdom Metazoa; phylum Chordata; class Mammalia; order Rodentia; family Sciuridae; genus Urocitellus; species Urocitellus parryii. Next base: position 128,281,125 of record NC_135538.1, on the reverse strand, counting down.
GCAGTCTGGCTGGGCACCAATCACGAGCCACGGAAGCAGGAACAAACTTTATTTTTGAACTGCAAGAAAACACTTCACACACACTCCCGGGGAATTCTCCCGAACCATGCAGCTTGGCCAGGAACCTGCAGCCGGAAATATCTCTCCCAGAAATCCCTCCTCCTGCACTTCCTCAACCAATGGGAACTCTCGGGGAATCCCCCGGGAATCCCCACGAGAACTCCAAAGTAGTGCGAGAACTCAAAAGTAGCCGCAGAGGCAGATAGTAATGCCTCCCTGTCAACCAATACTGTTGGCAAAATGCCAGGGGCCATACAGATGTGGCTCTCAGCAAGGCGTCTCCTGAAGGAGGGGTAAGTACTTTCTACCCTGGCTGGGGTGGTATATGAGCTCCTGACCACGGCCAGATTGGAGGGGTCTTCTGCCTAGGTGGGCGAATCTCCTCTACCCTGGCTAAGGTGGTATACAAGTTCCATGCTACACCCAGTTGGGAGGGGTCTCCTGACTGGAGGGATGACTCCCCACTACCCTGGTTGCAGGGGTGTACTAACTCCCCCCCAAACATCCAGGTGGGAGGGGTCTCCCGCCTGGAGGGGCAAGTCCCCTCTACCCTGGCTGTGGCAGTATATGAGATCCCCCTGATCCAGGTGGAAAAGGTCTCCTGAGTGGAGCTGCAAGACCCCTCTTCCCTGGCTGAGGTGGTATTCGAGCTCCTCAGGTGAGAGGGGTCTCCCACCTGAAGGGGAACTTATCCTCTACCATGGCTGCGGTGGCATAAGGGCTCCCCCAGACTACCCAGGTGGAAGGCATCTCCTGCCTGGAGGGGTGAGTCCCCACCACTCTGGCTGCAGGAGTATAGGAGCTCCACCCCCCCACACCTAGGTGGGAGGGGTCTCCCGCTGGAGGGGCGAGTTCCCTCTACCCTGGCTGCTGCGGTATAGGAGTTCCCCTGACAAACACGTGTGAGGATCTCAGCCTGAAAACTGGAATCCTCTCTACCCTGCCTGTGACTGTATAGGTGCTCCCCAGGGAACCCAGGTAAAAGGAATCTCACACCTGGAGGGGCGAGTCCCCTCTCCTTTGGCTGTGGCGGTATATAAGCTATCCCAGACACTCAGGTGGGAGGGTCTCCCTCCTGGAGGCCCAACTCTTCTCTATCCAGGCTAAGGAGATATACAAGCGCCCCCTAAGCACTGTGGGAGTGGTCTTCCGCATGGTGAGGCCAGTCCCCTCTACCCTGGCTTTGGCAGTATACAAGCTCCCCTGACACCGAGGTGGGAGGAGTTTCCAGCCTGGAAGGTGGAGTCCTCTCTATTTTAGCTCTTGCCATATAAGAGGTCCCAGTATATCCAAGTGGGAGAGGACTTCCACCTGAAGGGGCATGTTTGCTCTACCCTGGCTGTGGCATCAAGGAGCTCCCCATGATACCCAGGTGGGAGGGGTCGCCCGATTGGAGGGGGGAGTCCCCCCTAACCTGGCTGCCGAAGTATAGGAGCTCACCCAGACACCCAGGTGGGAGGGGTCTCAGGACTGGAAGGGAAAGTCACTACCCTAGCTTCAGCAGTATTGGAACTCCCCCTGACACCCAGGTGAAAGGGGTCTCCCGCCTAGAGGTGCGAGTTCCCTCTACCCTGACTGCTGCAGTATAGGAGCTGCCCTGACATCCAATTTGGAAGAGTCTCCCGCCAGGAGGATAGAATCCCCTCTAACCTGCTGCAGTATTATAGGAGCTCCCCAGGACACTCAGGAGGAAGGGGTCTCCCCTCTGGAGGGTAGAGTTCCCCCTACCTTGGCTGCAGCAGTATAAAGGCTCCCCTGAAACCCAGGTGGGAGGGGTCTCCCGCCAGATGGGTTGAGTCCCCTCTTCGTTGGCTGTGGCGGTATAGGAGCTTCCCCTGACACCCTGGTGGAAGGGGTCTCCCCTCCTAGACTTGCGAGTCCCCTCTACCCTGGCTAAGGTGGCATATGAGTTACTTCTATTCCCAGTTGGGAGGTGTTTCTTGTCTCAGGTGCCAGTTGCCTCTATCCAGGCTGCTGGGGTATATGAGCTCCATCAGATACCCAGGTGGGAGGGGTCTTCCGCCTGGAGGGGTGAGTGCATTCTACCCTCTATGTAGCAGTTAAGGAGCTTCCCCTGACACACAGGTGGGAGAGATCTCCTGCCCAGAGAGGTGAATCCCTATACACTGCCTGGGGGGGTGAACCAGCTCTCCCAGACACCCAGGTAGGAGGGGTCTCTTCTGCTTGGAGGGGTGATTCCCCTCTATTCTGGCTGCTGTGGTATAGGAGCTCCCCACCCCCATACTCAGATGAAAGGAGTCTCCTGCCTGAAGGCACGAGTCCCCTTTACCTTGGCTGGAGTGGTTACTAGCTTTCCCTGACAGGTTGGATGGGTCTGTTGCCTGGAGGGGTGAGTCCCATCTACCCTGGCTGTGGCGGTAAAGGATCTCCCCCTGACACCCAGGTGGGAGGGTCTCCGGCCTGGAGAGGTGAGTCCCCTCTACCCTAGCTGCAGTGGTATAGGAGGTCCCCCCTATACCCAGGTGGGAGTCCCCTTTACCCTGCCTGTGGCAGTATAGGTACTTCCCTGACAACCAGGTGGAAGGGATCTTCCGCCTGGAGGTCGCTTACTCTCGCCCCTGGCTCTGGGGTTATAGGAGCTCCCCCCAACACCCAGGTTATGGGGTCTCTTGACTGGAGAGGCGAGTCCCCTCTACACTGGCTGCGGGGGTATAAAAGCTCCCTCTGACACCCAGATGGGAGGAATCTCCTGCCTGGAGCAATGAGTCACCCCTACCCTGGCTGTGGCAGTATACAAGCTCTCCCAGACACTCAGGTGGGAGGGTTCTCCCGCCTGAATGGGCAAGTCTTCTCTATCCTGGCTAAGGTGGTATACAAGCGCCCCCCTACACACAGGTGGGAGGCGACTTCCGCATGAAATGGCAAGCCCCTCTATCCTGGCTTTGGCGGTATACAAGCTCTCAGGACACCAAGATGGGAGGGTATCCCGCCTGGAAGGGAGAGTCCCCTCTACTTTAGCTCTTGCCATATAAGAGGTGGGAGGGGTCTTCCTCCTGCAGGGGCATGTTCCCTGTACCCTGTTTGTGGCACTATAGGAGCTCCCCCCCCCCGAAACCCAGGTGGGAAGGGTCTCCCGCCTGTATGGGCGATTCCCCTCTACACTGTCTGCTGCAGTAATCAAGCTCCCCCAGACACCCAGGTGGGAAGGGTCTCCCTATTGGAAGGGCGAGTCTCCTCTATCCTTGCTGGGTTGTATAGGAGCTCACCCAGACACCCAGGTGGGAGGGGTCTCCCGACTGGAAAGGCAAGTCTGCTCTACCCTGGCTGCAGCAGTGTAGGAACTCCTCCTGAAACCCAGGTGGAAAAGGGTCTCCCACCTGGAGGGGCAAGTCCCCTCTACCCTGGCTTCGGGGGTATTGGAACTCCCCAGGACACCTAGGTGGAAGGGATCTCCGTCCTGGAGGGGTGATTCACCTGTACCCTGGCTGCAGCTGAATAAAAGCTCCCCCTGAAACCCAGGTGGGAGGGCTCTCCTGCCTGGAGGGGCAAGTCCCCTCTACCCTGGCTTCGGGGGTATTGGAGCTCCCCAGGACACCCAGGTGGGAGGGACCTCCCTCCTGGAGGGGCAAGTCCACTCTACCCTGGCTGTGGCGGTGTAAGAGATCCCCCGACACACAGGTGGGAAGTGTCTCCAGACTGGAAGAGCAGTTGCCCCTCTACACTGGCTGCGGAGGTATACAAGCTCCCCAAAACACCCAGGTGGGAGGGGTCTCCCACATTTAGGGGCAAGTCCACTCTATCCTGGCTGTGGCGGTATATGAGCTCCCCCTCTCATCCTGGTGGTAGGGGTCTCCCTCCTAGATGTGGGTGTCCCCTCTACCCTGGCTAAGGTAATATAGGTGCTACTCCCTTTCCCAGGTGGGAGGTGTGAATTGCCTCTACCCTGGCTGCTGGGGTATATGAGCTCCACCTGACACCCAGGTGGGAGGAGTCTTCCACCTGGAGGGGAGAGTCCACTCTACCCTGGCTGCAGCAGTTAAGGATCTTCTCCTGACACACAGGTGGGAGGGGTCTCCCAATAAGAGGAGTGAATTCTCTCTACTCTCCCTGAGGGGGTGTACCTTCTCTCCCAGATACCCAGGTGGGAGAGGTTTTTGGCCTGGAGGGGTGAGTCCACTCTACCCTGGCTGCAGCGTTTAAGGAGCTTCCCTGATACCCCACTAGGCGGGAGACCCCTTCACCTAGGTGACTCCCTTCTACCCTGGCTGAGGGGGTGTACCAACTCTCCCAGGCACACAGATGCGAGGGGTCTCCTGCTTGAAGGGGCGAGTCCCCTCTATTCTGGCTGCTGTGGTATAAGAGCACCCCCTCATACTCACATGAGAGTGGTCTCCCACCTGAAGGGGTGAGTCCCCTCTATCCTGGCTGCAGTGGTTTACTAGCTTTCCCTGACACCCAGGTTGAATAGATCTCTCAATGAAGGGGCGCATACCCTCTACTCTGGCTGCTGGAGTAAAGGATCTCCCCCTGACACCCAGATGAGAGGGACTCCAGCCTGGAGAGGCAAGTCCCCTCTACCTTGCTTGTGGGATTATATAAACTCCTCTGACAACCAGGTGGAAGGGATATTCCACCTGGTGGGTGGAGTCCCCTCTCCCCCAATTCTGGTGGTATTGGAGCTCTCTCAACACCCAGGTTTGGGATCACAAAACTGGAGGGGCAAGTCCCCTCTACCCGGGCTAAGGTGGTACAGGAATCACTCCCATCCTCAAGTGGTAGGTGTCTCTCTCCTGGAGATGCGAGTTGTCTCTACACTGGCTGCTGGGGTATATGAGCTCACCTGACACCCAGGTGGAATGGGTCTTTGGCCTGGAGTGCCCTCTACCTAGGCTAAGGCGGTACAGGAGTTACTCCCATTCCCAGGTGGGTAGTGTTTCTTGCCTCAGGTGCGAGCTGCCTCTACCCTGGCTGCTGGGGTATATGAGCTCCATCTGACACCCAGGTGGGAGGGGTCTTCCACCTGGAGGAGCAAGTCCCCTCTACTCAGGCTAAAGGGGTATAGGAGTTGCTCTGATTCCCAGGTGGGTGATGTTTCTCGCCTGGAGGTGCACATCCACTCTACCCTGGCTGCAGTGGTTAAGGAAGTTTGCCTGACACCCAGGTGGGAGGGGGTGTCCCGCCTAGTTCGGTGACTTCCCTCTACCCTGCTTAGGGGGTATACCAGCTCTCCCAGTCACCCAGGTGGGAGGGGTCTCCTACTTGGAGTGGAGAGTCCCCTCTATTCTGGCTGCTGTGTATAGGAGCCCCCCTATACCCAGATGGGAGGTGTCTTCGGCCTGTAGGGGTGTGTTCCCTCTACCCTGGCTGAGGCAGTATAAAAGCTCCCCCTGACACCCAAGTGGGAGGAAACTCCTGCCTGTAGGAGCCAGTTCCCTCTACCCTGGCTGCTGAAGTAATCAAGCTCTCCTGGACACAAGGTGGGAGAGGTCTCCCGATTGGAAAGGTGAATCCCCTCTACCCTGGCTGCGGAGGTACAGGAGCTCACCCAGATACCCAGGTGAGAGGAGTCTCCCAACTGAAAGGGCAAGTCCACTCTACCATGGCTGCAGTGGTATAAGAACTCCTCCCTGACACCCAGGTGGAAGGGGTCTCCCTCCTGGAACTGTGAGTCCCCTCTAACCTGTCAGCAGCATTACAGGAGCTCCCCAGGACACCCAGGAGGAAGGTGTCTCTGGTCTGGAGGGTAGAGTACCCTCTACCCCACCTGTGGTGGTATAGGAGCTCCTCAGCCACCTGAAGAGCTCAGGAGGGGTCTCCCACCTGAAGGGGAAAGTACCCTCTACTATGGCTGAGGTGGTATAAGATCTCCCCCTAACACAAAGGTGGGAGGGATCTCCTGCCTGGAGGAACAAGTCTCCACTACTCTGGCTGCAGGGGTATAAAAGTGTCATGCCCTACACCAACTGGAGGACCTAGTCCCCTATATCCTGGCTGAGGTGGTATACAAGCTCGCCTCCCACACCCAGGTGGAAGGCGTCTCCCACCTAGAAGGACAAGAGTCCACTCTACTTTGCTGTGGCCATATAAGAGCTCCCTGGACACCCAGGTGGGAGAAGTCTCCTGTCTGCAGGGGCGAGTGCACTCTACCCCAGCTGCAGCGGTATAAGAGCTCCCACCTGGAGAGACGAGTCCCCTCTACCTTGGCTAAGGTGGAATACAAGTACTCCCTGGCACCAAGATTGGAGGGGTGTCTAGCCTTGAGGAGCGTGTTTACTCTACCTGGCTGCAGCAGTATATGAGTTTCCCCTGACACCCAGGTGGGAGGGGTCTTCCTCCTGGAGGGGCAAGTTGTCTCTCCCCTTGCTGCTGCTGTATAGGAGTTCCCCCAGACACCCAGTTGTGAGGGGTCTCCTGCCTGGAGGGGCAAGTCCCTTTTACCATGGCTGCAGTGGTGTAGGAGCTCCCCCAGACACCCAGGTGGGAGAGGTCTCCAGCAAGAAGGGGCAAGTCCCCTCTACCCTGGATATGGCGGTATACAAGCCCCCGCCACCATACCCACGTGGGAGGGGTCTCTAAAATAGAGGGGCGAGTCCCCTCTACCCTGGCTGCTACAATATATGAGCTCCCTCTGACACCCTGGTAGGAGGGGGTCTCCCGCCTGGATAAGAAAGGACTCTCTACCCTGGCTGCTGTAGTATATGAGCTCCCCTGATACCCAGGTGGGAGGAGTCTCCCGCCTGGAGGGGCGAGTCTCCTCTACACTGGCTAAGGTGTTATACAAGCTCCCAGCTACACCCAGGTGGGAGAGGTCTCCTCCCTGGAGGGGCAAGTCCCCACTACCCTGGCTACAGTGATATATGTGCTCCTCCACCCACACCCAGGTGGACGGGGTCTCCCGCCTGGAGGTGTGAGTCCCCTCTACCCTGGCTGGCACAGTATACTAGCTCCACCTGACACCCAGGTGGGAAAGGTCTCCTGCCTGGGGTGGCGAGTTTCCCCTACCCTTCCTGTAGCAGTATAGGAGCTCCCCTGGACACCCAGGTAGAAGAGGTATCCTGCCTGGAAGAGCAATTCCCTCTACCCGGGCTGTGGCAGGATAATTGTTCCCCCTGAACCCTGGTAGGAAGGGTCTCCCGCCTAGACCAGGGAATCCCCTCTACCCTAGATGTGCAGGTATACAAGCTTCCCCAGACACCCAGTTGGGTGGGGTCACCTTCCTTGAGGGGCGAGTCCCCTCTACTTTGGCTGGTGCCATATAAGAGCTCCCAGAACGCCCACGTGGGAGGCATCTCCAACTGGAGGACCTAGTCCCCTCTACCCTGGCTGGGAGGTATAGGAGCTCCCACAGTCACCCAGGGGGGAGGGTTTTCCCGGACTGGAGGTTCGAGTTCCCTCTAACCTGGCTGATGTGGTATAGGAGCTCCCCTGACACCCAAGTGGAGGGGGTCTCTTGCCTGGAGGGGCAAGTCCTTGCTACCCTGACTTGGCGGTATACCCTGACTTGGCAGTATAAGAGCCCCCCCCCCAGACACCCAGATGGGCGGGGTCTCCAGCCTGGTGGGGCCAGTGCTCTCTACCCTGGCTGCAGTGGTATATAAGCTCCCTTCGACACCCAGGTTGGAGGGGTCTTCGCTTGGAGAGGCAAGTACCCTCTAACCTGGCTGCAGCGGTATACAAGATCCCCGCAAAACTCATGTGGGAGGGGTCTCCCACCTGGTGGCGAGAGTCCCCTCTAAGCTAATTTGGGTGGTGTACTAGTTCCCCATCACCCAGTTGGGAGGCGTCTCCTGCCTGGAGGGGCAAGTCCCCTCTACCTTGCCTACAGAGGTACAAGAGTTTCCCCAGCCACTCAGATGAAAGGGGTCTCCTGCCTGGAGGGGCAAGACCCTGTTACCCTGGCTCCAGCTCTATAGGAGCTCCCAGTACAACCCAGGTGCCAGGGCTCTATTGCCTGGAGTGGCGAGTCCTTGCTACTCTGGCTGCGCCTAGATATAAGCTCCTCCTGAATCCAGGTGAAAGGGTTATCCCACCTGGAGGAATGAGTCCCTGCTACCCTGGCTGCAGCTGTACACGAGCCTCCCCCACAACAGACACTGGGCACCCAGGTGGAAGGGATCTCATGACTGTGTGGGTGAGTCTCCTCTACATGGGCTGAGGCAGAACACAAGCTAGCCTGGACACCAAGGTGGGAGGGGTCCAGTCCACTCTGCCCAGACTGCAGAGGAATAAGAGCTCCCACAGACAACCATGTCCATTTTCATTCACCCAGGCCCAGGTGCTAGCACTTGGCTCTTCATTACTGGACCTGGCTCCTTTATTGAGCCCCTGGCTGCCCTCCAGGTGGACCCAGTCCCAGTCCCTTGGTTTCAGGCCCCTTTTGCTGGCCCCCTCCTGTGCCTCCCCTCTGATCCCCTCATGCGGTGGTAACCTGGCATGCTCCCCATGCTTCTCCCTAGCCTATGCTGCTCCCATGGTTCCTGACATCCAGACCCCCCCCCCACTTCTGAACATGAGGTTTCCCCTCACAGTGCCCTCTTTGACCTCTCCTTTGGTCCAAGTCCCTCTCTGAGGATCTACTCACCTAGGACAGAGGAGTGAAATTGGCTACCCTCTGCGTCCTGAATGCTCACTATGGGAAACACAGCCCTGCCATTCGACTGAGTCCCCTCCACTGCCTGAAGCTTGAGGCCTGGCAGTTAACATGGACTTGCTCCAACACAGCCCTGAGCAATCTCCTCCCTTCCCTCCCCTGCCCTCTGGCCTTGCATGCTGCCCCTACTGAAACCCAGCCCTTCCTAACCCTGACCCTTTGTGCTCCAGTTCCTGGGCCTGGGCATTTGCCTGAGCCCCTGACCATAGCAAGGAGTCTCTTCCTGTTGGGTCTGACATGGGGCCCCTTGCTTCAGCCATCCAGCTGACTCCCCTATGTGCCCCTTGACTTCTTCTGGTCCTCACACATCCCCTTCCTCCCCTTCCTGTGGCACTTTTATCTGGTGATCACAGGTCTCCTGCTCCTTGGGTCCCCCATCACCATTAATAGGGAGGGTCCCTTTCCTGGGCACCTGGCTTGGGTCCTGGGTCTCGCTTCTATGTGCTTCCACTCCAACCCCCTGCCATGACCTCCCATCACCCTCCTTCTGGCCCCCTTCCTTTTCCTGGCCTCCTTTGCCAGGACCCTGCCTGTAGATTCTCATCAGATCTAGGGTGCCTTATGGGAAGGAATACCCTGCCCCTCGCCTGGGCCCCTTGCTTTCCCTGGGTGCTTGGTCCGGCACCAGGAACCCTGAAACCTGGAGGTGGTCCTTGGCCTGGAGCCTGACTGCCCCTTGCTGGATCCCCTACCTTCACTCCCAAATCTTGTCCACGTCCTGAGCCCCCTGCCCAAGCCCTGCCCTTGGCTCTCAGTTCCATGTCCTGGCTCCTCCCTTGAACCTCTGGCTCCCCTTCTTGCTCACTGCTTTTCTGGGCATTGTCTGAGGACCCCTTGCTGGGGCCACTTCCCTGCTCCCCTTGGCTTCCCTGTACTACAGTACCCTAGTGCAGGCCCGCCTTCCCAGCCCAGGGTTCCCTGATCTCCCCTGGCCAGGGCCCTCCTCTAGGTCCATTGCCTGGTCTCCTTGCTGGTGTCTGGGCTCCCGCCCCACCCACAACCATCCTGCGGCCCTTCAGGCTGTGCCCTCTTTCATCCCTCCTGTTGTTTCTGTCTCTGCCATGTCTGCTTTCCTGATCCCCTTCACAGGATGCTCACCTAGGCCAGAGGATATGACCTTTGGGAAAATATAGCTCTGCATGTTGTCTGGGTGCTTTCGCCTCCCTCAGCCCGGGTCCTGATCCTGAAACATGTCACCCTGCAGTGGACCTGGGCTTTAAGCCCTCCTCCCCCTGTACCAGCCACTACAGTTTTTCCCCTCCCGCCACTACCTATCCATGTTTCTTTTCATTCAACAAGGCCCAGCTGCTAGCACTTGGCTCTCCATTACTGGGCCCGGCTCCCCTGGCAGCCATTCTAGAGGACCCTGTCCCTATCTCTTTGTTTCAGGCCCCTTTTGCCAGCCCCCTCCTGTGCCTTCCCTCTGTTCCCCTCATGCTGTATTATCTTGGCACTGCCCAGACCCTATGCTACCCCTGCTTCACTCTAGCCTAGGCTCTTCAAATGGGTCCTGCAGCCCAGCAGCCCCTCCCAACTTCCACACGCCAGGTATACCTTCATCATACCCTCTTTTGCCCCTCATTGGTCCAGGTCCCTCTCTGAGGATCTACTCACCTGAGGCAGAGGAGTGGAATTGGCTGGCCTCTGCACCCTGAATACCCCTATGGGAAACACAGCCTGCCAGTCACCAGAGTCCCTTTCACTGCCTGTACCTTGAGTCCTGACAGTTAATATGGGACTTGCTCCAACACAGCCCTGAGTGATCTCCTCCCTTCCCTCCCCCACCCTCTGGCCTTGCATGCTGCCCCTATCCCCACACAGCCCTCCCTAATCCTGACCCATTGTGCTTCAGACTCTTGGCCTGGGCGCTCCCCTGAGCCCCTGACCTCGTTCCTTATGTCCCTTGGCATAGCATGGAGTCTCTTCATGTTGGGTCTGACCTGGAGGCCCCTTACTTGGGCCCCCCAGCGGGCTCACCTATGTACCCCTTGCACTTCCCTCTGTTTCCTGGTCCTCACGCAGCCTCTTCCTACCTTCCCCTCATGCTTTTTCTTGCCGCTTGCAGGCCTCCTGTTCCTTGGGTCCCCCATCAAAATCAAATGGACGGGTCCCTTGCCTGGGGGCCTGTCTTGGGTCATGGCTCTTACCCTACAGTGCACCCACCACTAGACCCCCACTGTGCCCTCCAATTGCCCTCCTCCTGGCCTCCTTCCCTTGCCTGGCCTCCTTTGCCATGTCCCTGGCCCTGGATTCAAATTTGAGCCAGGGCATATGGGAAAAGGAGCTCTGTCCCTTGCTGGGCCGTTGCTCTCTCTGGGTGCTTGGTCCTCCACCAGGATCCTTGACACCTGGTGGTAGCCCTGGGCCTGGAGCCTGACTGTCCCCTGTTGGATCCCCTGCCTTCCCTCCAAAATCTTGTCCGCTGTCCTGAGCCCCCTAACCAAGCCTTGGCCCCTGTCTCTCAGTTCCCTGACCTGGCTCCTCACTTGAGTCTTTGGTGGCCCTTCTTGATCATTGCTTTTCTGGGCATTATCTGAGGGCCCCTCTCTGGGGGCTGGTTCCCTGCTCCCCTTGGCTTTCCTGTACCACAGTACCCTAGGGCAGCCCTGCCTTCCCAGCCCAGCATTCCCTGTTCTCCCTTGGCCTGGGCCCTCATCTAGGTCCCTTGCCTGGGCTCCTTGCTGGGGTCCTGGTCCCCACCCCACCCACAACCATCCTGTGGCCCTTCAGGCTATACTCTCCTTCAGCTCTCCTGTCCTTTCTGTCTCTGCCACGCCCGCTTTCCTGATCCCCATCCCAGGATGCTCACCCAGGCCAAGTGAATTGACCTGGCCTCTTGGTCCTGGGGACTTCCTTTGGGAAAACATAGCCCTGCCCCTTGCCTGGGCCCTGCTCCTGACCCCTGACACCCTGCAGTGGACCTGGGCCTTGAGCCCTTCTCCCCCTGTACCACCAACTCCACTTTCTCCCCTCCCACTGCTCACCCTCCATGTTTCTTTTTATTCACCCAGGCCCAAGTGCTAGCACTTGGCTGTCCACTACTGTGCCGGCACCTTGCTTGAGATACTGGCTACCCTGCTTTAGGACCCTTTCCCTGTCCCTTGCTTTCAGGCCCCTTTTGCCAACCCCTGCCTGTGGCTCCCCTCTGATCCCCTCATTCTGTGGTATCCTGGCACCCTCCTCTCCCCCTGCTTCTACCTAGCCTATGCTGCTTGAATTGGTCGTGGCAGCCCAAACACCCCCAACTTCCACAAACCAGGTATCCCTTCACAGTACCTTTGTTGGCCCCTCCTTCGGTCCAGGTCCCTCTCTGAGGATCTACTCACCTGGGGCAGAGGAGCAGAATTGTCTCGCCTCTGTGTCCTGAATGCTTCCTATGGGAAACACAGCCCTGCCACTCGCCTGAGTTCCCTTCACTTCCTGAATCTTGAGGCCTGGCAGTTAATATGGACTGGCTCCAACCCAGCCCTGAGCAATCCCCTCCCTTCCCTCCCCTGCCCTCTGGCCTTACATGCTGCCCCTACTGCAACCCTGCCCTCCCTAACCCTGACCCTTTGCTCTCTAGTCCCTGGGCCTGGGCATTCGCCTGGGCCCCTGACTGTTCCTCATGGTCCTTGGCATAGCAAGGAGTCTCTTTGTGTTGGGTCTGACTTTGGGGCCCCTTGCTTAGACCTGCCAGAAGGCTCCCCTAGGTGCCCCTTGGCTTCTCCTGGTCTTCACACAGCCCCTTCCTCCCCTTCCCCTTGTGCTTTTTTCTGGCGCTCCCAGGTCTCCTGCTCCTTGGGTCCCCCTTCACCATTGATCGGGTGGGTCCCATGCCTAGGTGCCTGGCTTGGGTCCTGGTTCACACCCCTATAGCACCCACCTGACCTCCTGCCGTGCCCATCTGTCACCCTCCTTCTGGCCCCCTTCCTTATCTTGGCCTCCTTTTCCAGGACCCTGGCCATAGATTCTCATCTGATTCAGGACGCCTTATGGAAAACAACGCCCTGACCCTCACCTGGGCCCCTTGCTCTCCCTGGGTGCTTGGTACAGCACCAAGAACCCTGAAACCTGGAGGTGGCCCTAGGCCTGGTGCCTGACTGCCCCCTGATGGATCCCCTGCCTTTCCTCCCAAATCTTATCCACTGTCCTGAGCTCCCTGCCCAAGCCCTGGCCCTTGGTGGCCTTGTTCCTCGCTTGAGCCTCTGGTGTCCCTTCTTGCTCACTGATTTTCTGGGCATTGTCTGGGGGCCCTTTGCTGGAGTCGCTTCTCTGCTCTCCTTGGATTCCCTGTACTGCAGTACCCTAGTGCAAGCCTGCCTTTCCAGCCTGGGGTTCCCAGCTCTCCCCTGGCTGATCCCTCCTCTAGGTCCCTTGCCTGGGCTCCTTGCTGAGGTCCTGGTCCCCACCCCACCCACACCCATCTGGCGGTCCTTCAGGCTGTGCCCTCTTTTGGCCCTCCTGTCTTCTGTCTCTGACACACCTGCTTTCCTGATCTCTTTCACAGGATGCTCAACTGGGCCAGAAAATATGAACTTTGAAAAAACATAGCCCTGCCCCTTGCCTGGGCACTTTTGCCTTCCTAGCCAGGCTCTGCTCCTCAACCCTGACACCCCGCAGTGGACCTGGGCCTTGAGCCTTCCTTCTACTGTGCCAGCCACTCCCCTTTCTCCCCTCCTGCCACTCCCTATCCATGTTTCTTTTCATTCACCCAGGCCCAGGTGCTAGCACTTGGCTCTCCATTACTGGACCCAGCTCCTTGCTTGAGCCACTGGCCACCATTCTCAAGGACCCTTTCTCTGTCCCTTTCTTTCAGGCCCCTTTAGCCAGCCCCCTCCTGTGCCTCCCCTCTGTTTGCCTCATGCTGTGGTAACCTGGCATTGTATGGACGCTTCACGACCCCTGCTTCGCCTTAGCCTAGGCTCCTAAAATGGGTCCTGCAGCCCACAGACCACCCTCAACCTCAGCATGCCAGGTATCTCTTCAGAGTACGCTCTTTTGCCCCTGATTAGTAGAGTTTCCTCTCTGAGTATCTACTCATCTGGGGCAGAGGAGCGGAATTGGCTGGTCTCTGTACCCTGAATACTCCCTATAGCCCTGCCAGTCACATGTGTCCCCTTCATCACCTGTTCCTTGAGGCCTGGCAGTTAACCTGGGACTTGCTTCAACCCAGCCCTGAGCAATATCCTCCCTTCCCTGCTCTGTCCTCTGGCCTTGCATGCTGCCACTACCCCAACTCAGCCCTCCTAAACCTTGACCTTTTGTGCTCTAGTCTTTGGGCCTGGGTGCTCGCCTGGCCCCTGATCACGTTCCTCATGTACCTTAGCATAGCATAGAGTCTCTTCATGTTGGCCCCCCAAAACGGGATCACCTATATACCCTTTGCACTTCCCTTTGTCTCCTGGTCCTCACACAGCCCCTACCTCTCTTCCCCTCAGGCTTTTTCCTGGTGCCTTTTTTTTCTCCTGCTCCTTGGGTCCCTCATCACAATCAGTTGGGTGGGTTCCTTGCCTGGGGGCCTGTCTTGAGTCATGGCTCTTACCCTACAATGCACCCATCACGACCCCCTGCATACCCTCCCATTGCCCTCCTCCTGGCCCCCTTCCCTTGTCTGGCCTCCTTTGCCAGGTACCTGGCCCTGGATTCAAATGTGAGTCAGGGCACCTTATGGGAAATAGAGCTCTGCCCCTTTCCTGGGCCCCTTGTTCTCCCTGTGTGCTTGGTCCTCCACCAGGAATCCTGACACCTGAAGGTGGCCCTGAGCTTGGAGCCCGACTGCCCCTTGCCAGATTCCCTGCCTGTACTCCCAAATCTTGTCCAGTGTCCTGAGCCCCTGCCCATACCCTGTCTTGACCTTGTCTCTCTGTTTCCTGGTCTGGCTCCTCGCTTGAGCCTCTGGTGTCCCTTCTTTCTCACTGCTTTTGGGGGCATTGTCTGAGGACCCCTCACTGGGGCCTCTTCCTGCTCCCCTTGCCTTTCCTATACTACAGTACCCTAGTGCATCCCTTACCATCTAATACTTTGTTGTCTTTTTGGTCTTCGCATCCTGTAGTTTATCCAAAAATGACAGGAAAAACACCTATCATGAATGCTCCAAATGTATTCACTGATGGGTCAAATAATGGTACAGCAGCAGTAGTTACCCCTGATCAAACTTTTACATTTTTAGTACCCAAACAATCAGCTCAAAAGGTAGAGCTTAATGCAGTATTACAAGCTTTTGTGATGTTTAAAGATTCTGTATTTAATTTATTTTCTGATAGTCAATATATAGTTAATGCTATAGTATCCCTTGAAGATGCTCAGAGGTTTTCTCCTCCCTCTACTGTTTTCTCTTTGTTTTCCACTATACAAAGTCTAATCTGGGACAGAAAAGATCCATTCTTTATAGGACATATCAAAGCACATACAGGATTGCCTGGAGCCCTTAGTTTTGGCAACTATTTAGCAGATAAAACTACACATGAAATACATATTTTCTCTACACTAGAAGAAGCAACAAATTTTCATAAAAGGTTCCATGTCAATGCTAATACTTTACAAAAGCATTTTAAAATAACTAAGGAACAAGCTAGACAAATAATAAAACAATGTCAAAATTGTGTGACCTTTTTACCACAAGTTAATATTTGAGTCAATCCTAGAGGATTGATACCGAACCATATTTGGCAGATGGACGTCACACACTTGCCAGAATTTGGAGAATTAAAATATTTGCATGTTACACTTGATACTTCTTCCAGATTTTTGATGGGCTCCTTTCATGCCGGAGAAAAAAATAAAGATATTATAGCTCATTGCTTACAAAATTTTGCCACTGTGGGCGTTCCAAACAGTTAAAAACAGATAAAGGTCCTGGCTTTACCTCTACCTCTTTTAAACAATTTTGCTCATCATTTGGCATTATTCACATAACAGGAATCCCATACAATCCACAGGGACAAGGCATAGTTGAAAGAGCTCATCAAAATATCAAAATGTACTTATTAAAGCAAAAAGAGGGAATTGGAAAGGGGTATATATCCCCCAAAGATAAACTTAAAATAACGCTTTTTACTCTAACCTTTTAAAATTTGGATTCATCAGGGCTCAGTGCAGCGAAAAGTCATATGTGTCCAAAAAAATGTACAAAAGCCTAAGGTACTTTGGAAGCATATTCTAACAGGACAATGGAAAGGTCCTGACCCAGTGATTGTCTGGAGTCGGGGTTCTGTTTGTGTGTTTCCACAGGGAGAACAACAGCTGATTTGGATTCCAGAGAGACTAACCAAAGCGATTTCTACAGACCAAAGAGAAGATGATTTGACTCAAATCCATAACAGCTGATATCCCGAGCTCTAGCTTGGCTATTCTTACATCTAAGACAGTGATTAACCAGGATGCTTTTTCCAATATCTATATTATTATTGCCTTTTCCCACATCATAAAGTTCTATTTTATTTTTTGAGCTCATACAGACCTAGGCTAATGTTTTTCTGATCAGTTTTGTTTTTTGACTATGGAGTTTTTAAACATTGCAATGGAAATTTCACCTGTGTAAAGCTACAAGGTCTTTACTATTGTCTTATGTGTTGTACATTTGTGTGCACACTTGTGTTTGGTGTTGTATGTCTGTATGTGCGTATGTTCATATATCATATATGAGGAGCGCTCATGAAAAAAATGGATCCGAATTTTTTTTATTCACATGATTTTAATGGTTTAATTTAAATTGGGTAAACAGCTGTTGAGGATTGTTTTAATATGTGTACAAATAAGGAGGTTAACAGATCTGTTTGTTTACTTTCACCTTTCCTTTTCATTATATTTAATAATTCTGTTCAGGATAATGTAAATTGTTTAGAAAATTGTTTTCTTAGTACCTGTTGGAATGTTACATAATTTTTTTTTAGCATCATTGCCAGAATTCCTATCTTCATCCCATTGCTGGTGAAGACAAAGATAAAACCTAACTACAGCTTCTTCGATAGCTTTCACAACAAACTGTATAAACTGATGCATCAATGAATAATAACTCAACAAGTGATGCTCAATCTAGAATTTAATTTACTTTGGGAGGAAATGGACATATTGATGGATTTCTCTGCTTTGAACTGCTTGCAGAACTTGCCTGGACTATGTATCACTTGTATGCATTGTGAACTATATGTTGGTGCAGCGAATTGTGGTAGTGCTGGAGTATCTTTGCTGATGGTGTCACTGGTGGTACGATTTTTCAAAGGAGCCCTCAATTGGCTTAGTGTCATCGCATTTTGCATCCTCCTCCCTTCTACTAGTGATGGTCTAAAATTTGGGGGCCAACAGATGTGAGGCAAAGAACCTCACCCCCCCACTGGAACCAAGGCCAAATTTGGGGACCAACAGAGGTGAGGCAAAGAACCTCACCCCCCACACACACTGGTGCAAAGGCCTATCCACAAGTATGGCTGTATGCTGGACCGGTAGTCAGTGACGGGTTTGATCCAATCGCACTGGTACCAACATAAGACAGGAGGCTGACACCTAGAGGTCAGCTCATCTGATGACGGGTAAGGACCATATGTTGTATTGGACAACCTAACAGGCACGGTTCCTAAGCCACATTGCTTGTTGTTTAATTAAACAGAAGGGGGGAGATACTGAGAGCCACAGCCGAGTTGGTATGGCCTCTGGCATTTTGCCAACAGTATTGGTTGACAGGCGAGGTATTACTATCCGCCTGGGTGACTACTTTAGAGTTCTCGTGGGGATTCCTGGGGATTCCCTGAGAGTTCCCATTGGTTGGGGAAGTGCAGGAGGAGGGATTTCCGGAGGAGATTTTTTCTAGTGGCGGGTTCTTGGATGAGCCGAGTGGCATTCAGCAGGAGTTGCTGGTGGAGTTCAAAAATAATTTTGTTCCTGCTTCAGTGGCTCCTGATTTGTGCCCAGCCAGACTGTGGCAGAAGACTACTCCCACCTGGGTTTTGGGGGAGCTGCTATAGCCCAGCAGCCAGGGTAGAGGGACTCCCTTCTCTATGCAGGAGATCCCTCCCACCTGGATTTTGGAGGAAGCTCCTATTCTGCAGCCAGGGTAGAGGGCACTTGCCCCTATTGGCGGCAGACCCCTCATACCTGGGTTTTGGGGGAACTTAAAATAGCCATATCCAGAGCAGAAGTGACTCGCCCTTCCAGGTGGGAGACCCAACCCACCTGGGTTTTGCAGAAAGCTCATATACCACCACAGCAAGTGTAGAAGGGATTCACACCTCCAGTCCCCTCTACCCTGTGTCACTTAGTATACAAGCTCCCTGCAACACCCAGGTGGGAAGTTTCCTTCCTGGAGGGGCCAGTCCCCTCTACCCTGGCTAGGGCTGTATATGAGCCCTGCCACCAGACACCTAGGTGGGAGGGGTCTTCCGCCTGGAGGGGCTATTCCCTTCTACCCTGGCTGCTGAGATATAAGAGCTCTCCCTGACACCCTGGAGGGAGAGGTCTCCTGCCTTGAGGGGCAAGTCTTCTGTACCCTGGCTAAGGTGGTATACAAGCTCCCCGTGGGAGGGGTTTCCTGTCTGAAGGGGCGAGTCCTCACTACCCTGGCTGCTGTGTTATAAGAAGTCTCCCACCCTGACACTCTTGTAGGAAGCATCTCCAGCCTGGAGGGGCGAGTTCCCTCTACCATGGCTGCGGGGGTATACTAGCCCCCTCCAATAGGGAGGCATCTCCAGCTTGCAGGGGTGAGTCCCTGTACCCTGGCTTCAGCTATATAAGAGCTTCCTTTAACATCTAGGTGGGATGGATCTCCCGCCTAGAGTGGAATATACCCTAAACCCTGGCTTCCACTGTATAGGAGCCTCCTGACACTCTGGTGGGAGAGGTCTCCTGCCTGCAGTGGGGAGTCCTCTCTACCCTGGTTAAGGTGGTATACAAGCTCCCCAGGATACCCAGGTGGAAGAGGTTTCCTTTCTGGAGGGGCAAGTCCCCACTACCCTGGCTATAGTGGTATAAGAGCCAACACACACAGGTGGGAGGGTTCTCTTGCCTTGAGTGGTGAGTCCCCTTTTCTCTGCCTATGCAGTATATGAGCTCCCCTGACAACTAGGGTTTAGGGGTCACCAACTGCCACAGTCGGGCTGCAGCAAAATAACCGGGGGGTGACGAACAACTTGTGTACATTGATACAGCAGGAGTGGGAGCCGTTTATTGTAGGACAGGAGGGGTATATATACATTCCACACAGCTTATCTTAATTAACATAAACTAGATACAGCAGTCAACCAATAAGGAATCTCCACACTTAAAGGCTTGCTGGCATTACTTCACAAAACACTCCCTCTGGCAAAATGCCAGGAGCCATCTTGACTTGTTTACAGACCGTAACAACCAACCTAGGTGGTGTGAGTCCCCTCTCATGGCCGCAGCAGTATACGAGCTCCCCCCCCCAGTAGCAAGATGGGAGGGGTCTTCTGCCTGGAGGAGCTAGTACCCTCCACCCTGTGTAATGCATTATACAAGCTCCTGGACACCCAGGAGGGAGTTATCTCCCTCCTGGAGGTGAGAATTCACCTCTATCCTGGCTAAGGTGGACTAAAAGCTCCCTGTGACATGCAGGTGGGAGGGGTCTCACAACTGAAGGGGCAAGTTCCCTTTTCCCTGCCTGAAGTGGTATACTAGCTTTCCCTGACAGCCAGGTGGGAGGGGTCTCCCGCCTGGAGGCATGAGTTCCCTCTACACTGGCTCCCCCCAACACCCAGGTGGGAGGGTCTCTGGCCTGGAGAGGTGAGTCCCCTCTACCCTGGCTGTGGAGGCATAGGAAAACCCCCAACCGACACCTAGATGGGAGTGGTCTCCCGTCTGAAAGGGCAAGTCCCCTCTACCTTGGTTGCAGCGGTGTAAGGACTCCCCCTGAAAAACTGGTGAGATGTATCTCCCACCTGGAGAGGCGAGTCTCCTATACCCTGGCTGCGGTGGTATAGGAGCACCCCTAACACCCAGTTGGGAGGAGTCTTCTGCCAGGAGGCTAGAATCCCCTCTACCCTGCTGCAGCAGTATTGGAGCTCCCCAGGACACCCAAGTGGGAGGCATCTCCACCTGGAGGGGTGAGTCCCTAGTACCCTGGCTCCTGCAGTATAGGTGCTTTCCGTGACACCCAGGTGGGAGAGATCTCCTGTCTGGAGGGGCAAGTGTGCTCTACCCTGGCTAAGGTGGTATACAAGCTCCCCACACACCCAGGTGGGAGGGGTCTCCAGCCTGGAGGGGCGAATCCACTCTACCCTGGCTGCTGTGGTATATGAGCCCCCTCTATACAAAGGTGGTAGGGGTCTCTTGCCTGGAGGGGCGAGCACCTTTACCATGGTTGCTGGGGTATTGGAGCTCCCCCAGACACTCAGGTGGGAGAGGTCTCTCACCTGGAGGGGCGAGTCCACTCTGACCTTCCTGCAGTGGTATATGAGCTCCCCCCAACTCCCAGTGTCCTGCCTAGAGGGGTGAGTCCCCTCTACCCTGAATTTGGGGGTGTATGAGCTACCCCCAGACACCCAAGTTGAAGGGGTCTCCCTCATGGTGGGGTGAGTCCCTTCTACCCTGGCTTGGGCGGGATACGAGCCCCCCCACCCTGCACCTAGGTAGGAGAAATCTCCCGCTTGGAAGAGTGAATCCACTTTACCCTGGCTGTGGCGGTAAAGGAGATCCCCTGAGATTCCATTTGGAGGGGTGTCCTGGCTGGAGGGGAGAGTCCCCTCTACCCTGGCTGCTGCTGAGTATATGCTTTCCCAGACACCCAGGTGGGAGGGGACTTTCGCCTGGAGGGCAAGTCACCTCTACCCTGGCTAAGGCAGTATGCAAGCCCCTCCCCTACATTCGGGTGAGAGGGATCTCCTGCTGGAATCACCAGTCCCTTCTACCCTGTCTGGTGCTCTATAAGAGCTCCAGAAACACCCAGGTTGGAGGGGTCTCCTGCCTAAAAAGGCGAACCCCTCTACCCTGGCTGTGGCAGTATAGGAGCTCCCCCTAGACACCCAGGTGGGAGGGGTCTCCCTCCTGCAGGGGCGAGTCCCCTGTACCCTGACTGTGGAGTTATTCGAGCTCCCTCCAACACCCAGGTGGGATGGGTCACCCGAATGGAGGGACAAGTCCCCTCTACCCTGGCTGCGGAGGTATAGAAGCTCTGCCAGACACCCAGTTGGGAGGGGTGTCCCGCCTGTAGAGGAGAGTCCCCACTCTCCTGGCTGTAGCGGTATATGCGCTTCCCCTGACACCCAGGTGAGAGGAGTCGCTTGGAGGGGCGATTCCCCTCTTCCCTGGCTGCAACAGTATACAAGCTCCCCTGTACACCCAGATGGGTGCTGTCTCCCTCCTGGAGTGGTGAGTCCCTTCTACCCTGCCTGAGGTGGCATATGAGCTCCCCTGAAAACAAGGCGTGAGGGGTCTCCCGCCTAGTGGGGCGAGTCCTAGCTATCCTGGCTGCAGTGGTACAAGAGCTCCCCCTTCAATACCCAGTTGGGAGGGTCTCACGCCTGGAGGGGCGATTCCCCTCCACCCTGGCGATATACAAGCTCCTCCAAAACATAGGTGGGAGGGGTCTCCCACATGCAGGAGTGAGTCCCCTCTACCCTGGCTATGGAGGTATACAAACTGCCCCCCATCCATACCCAGATGAGAGGGGCTTCCTGCCTGAAGGGGTGAGTCCCCTCTATCCTGGCTGCGGCAGGATACCAGCTCCCTCAGACACCCGGGTGAAAGTGTTTTCCCGCCTGGAGGGGCCAGTCCCTGCTACCCAGCTGCAGTTGTATATGAGCCCCGCCCCCCACACCCAGTTGGGAAGGGTCTCCCGCCTGGAGAGGTGAGTCTCCTATACCCTGGCTAAAGCGGAATACAAGCTAGCCCTGACACCAATGTGGGAGGGGTCTCTCGCCTGGAGGAGCAGTCCTCTCTACCCTGGCTTCGGAGGTATGAGAGCTCCTCTTGACACCCTGATGGGAGGGGTTCCCCGCCTGGAGGGGCGAGTCTCCTTTACCATGGCTGCGGCGGTAATCAAGCACCCCCGACACCCAGGTGAGAAGGGGTCTTTCACCTCGTGCGGGGAGTCCGCTCTACCCTGTCTGCATTGTATAGAAGCCCCCCCCCCCAGACACCCAGGTGGAAGGGGTTTCCCGCCTGGAGGGGCGAGTCCCCTTTACCTTGGCTGCAGCAGTATTAGAGCTTCCCCTGACACCCAGGTGGGAGGGGTCTTCTGTCTGCAGGGCGAACCCCTCTACCCTGGCTGTGGCAGGATACAAGCTCCCCAAACACCCTGGTGAGAGGGGTCTCCCGCCCATAGGGGCGAGTTTCCTCTACCCTGGCTGCAGCGGTATTCAAGTTCCCCCTGTCAACCAGGTGGGAGGGGTCTCCCGACTGGAGGGGCGAGTTCCTGCTACCATGGCTGCAGCAGTATATGAACCCCCCGCCCCACACCCATGTTAGAGGTATCTCCTGCGTGGAGAAACGAGTTTCCTCTACAATGGCTGCTGGGGTATACACTCCCTCTACACTCCCACTCCTGGAGGGGAGAGTTCACTCTACCCTGGTTGTGGTGGTATAGGAGCTCCACCCGACACCCACGTTGGAGGGGTCTTCTGCCTGGAGGAATGAGTCTGCTCTACCCTAGCTGCAGCAGTATACAAGCTCCTCCAAACAGCCATATGGGAGGGGTCTCCCACCTGGAGGGGCAAGTGCCCTCTCCCCTGGCTGCAGCAGTATATGAGCTCCACCAACAACCAAGTGGAGGGGCCTCTAGCCTGCTGTTAAGAGTCCCCTCTACACTAGCGGAGGCCTTATACAAGCTCCCCCAGACATCCAGGTAAGAGGGGTCTCCTGCATGGAGGGGCAAGTCCCTTCTACCCTGGCTAAGGTGGCATACAAGCTCCCCCGGAAACCCAGGTTGGAGGGGTCTCCCGCCTGGAAGGGCTAGCCCCTCTACTTTGGCTGGTGCCCTATCAAAGCTCCCTGAACACCCAGGTGGGAGGGGTCTCCCTCATGCAGGGGTGAAACACTCTGCCCTGACTGTGGTGGTATATGAGCTCCCCCGACACCCAGGTGGGAGGGGTATCTCCCCTGGAGGGGCAAGACCCTGCTACCCTGCCTGCTGAGGTATATGAGCCTCCCCTGATGACACCCAGGTGGGAGGGGTCTCCCGCCTACAGTAGTGAGTCCATTCTAACCTGGATGTTGCCTTATAGAAGCTCTGCTGACACCCAGGTAAAAGTGGTCTCTTGACTAGAGGGGTGAGTCCACTCCACACTGGCTGAGGTGGTAAAGGAGCTCCCCGTGAACACCCAGGCGGGAGGGGTTTCCCACCTCGAAGGGTGATTCCCTCAACCCTAACTGCAGTGATATAGGAGCTCCCCTCCCCACCCCACACCCAGGTGGGAGGGGTCTCCCGCCTGGAGCAGCAAGTCCCCTGTATCATGGATGAGGAGGTATACAAGCCCCCCCAGACACCCAGATGGGAGGGGTCTCCCACCTGGTGTGGCAATTCTCTTCTACTTTGGCTGGTGCCATATAAGAACTTCCAGGACACCCAGGTGTGAGGAGTCTCCTGCCTGCAGGGGCAAGTACCCTCACCCTGGCTGTAACAGTATGTGAGCTCTCCCAGACACCCAAGTAGGAGGGGTCTCTTGCCTTGAGGGGCGAGTCTCCTCTACTTTGGGTGGTGGCATATAAGAGCTCCCTGGACAACCTGATGGGAAGGGTCTCCCTGACTGTGGCGGTATTCGAGCTCCCCCGGACAACCAGATGGGAAGGGGTCTCCCGCCTGGAGCAACAAGTCCCCTGTACTCTGGCTTTTATACAAGCTTCCCCAGACAGCCAGGTGGGAAAGGTCTCCCGCATGGAGGGGCAATTCCCTTCTACCCTGTCTAAGGAGATATACAACTTTCCCCTGACACACAGGTGGGAGGGGTCTCCCGCCTGGAGGGGGTGTCCCCTCTACTTTGGCTGGTGCTCTATAAGAGCTCCCTGGATACCCAGGTGGGAGGGGTCTCCCGCCTGCAGGGGCGTTCTCCTCTACCCTAGCTGTGGCAGTATAGGAGTTCCCTCCTACACCCTGGTGAAAGAGGTCTTGCACCTGTAGGGGCAAGACCCCTCTACCCTGGCTGCAGCAGTATTCGAGCTCCCCCCACAACCAGCTGGGAAGGGTCTCCGACTGGAGGGGCGAGTCCCCTCTACCCTGGCTGTGGAGGTATAGAAGCTTGCCCAACACCCAGGTAAGAGGGGTGTCTCCCCTGGAGTGGCGAGTCCCTGAAACCCTGTGGTGGTATAGGAGTCCCAATCCCCTACATTCAGGTGGGAGGGGTCTCCTGCCTGGAGGCACCCAGGAGGGGAAGAGTCTCTCCTCTTGAAGGGAGAGTCCCTGCTACCCTGGTTGTCACCAGGAGGGGCGGGCGAGTTGCCTCTACCATGGCTGCTGGGGTATACTAGCTCCCATGACACCCAGGTGGGAGGGGTCCCCCCCTGGAGGGGCGAGTCCCTCTACTGTGGCTGCAGAGGTATAGGAGCTCCACCCGACACCCACGTTAAAGGGGTCTTCCGCCTGGAGGGGCAAGTACAGGCTACCCTGGCTGCAGCAGTATAAAAGCTTCCTTTGACACCCAGGTGGGAGGGGTCTCCCTCCTTCAGTGGTGAGTCCCCTCTACCCTGGCTGTGGCTGTGTATGAGCTCCCCCAGGCATCCAGGTGGGAGGGGTCTCCCGCACGGAGGGGCAAGTCCCCTCTATTCTGGTTGAGGCGATATAGGACCTCTCCCCTACACCCATGTTAGAGGTGTCTCTTGACTGGAGGGGCGAGTCCCCTCTCCCCTGGCTGTGGCAGGATACAGGCTCCCCTGATACCCAGGTGAGAGGGGTCTCTGGCCCGGAGCAACAAGTCCCCTCTACCCTGACTGCAGCGGTATACTTGCTCCCTCACGTGGGAGGGGTCTCCCGCATGGAGGGGCAAGTCCCCTCTACCCTGGCTAAGGCTGTATGCAAGCTCAGCCACACCCCAAAGCACAGGTGTGAGGGGCCTTTCACCTGCATGAGAGAGTCCCCTCTACCCTGGCTGCGCGGTATAGGAGCTTCAACCACACCCAGGTTAGAGGGTTCTCTTGACTGGAGGGGGGAGCCTCCTCTACCCTGGCTGCAGCAGTAAAGGAGCTCCCCCAGACACCCTGGTTGGAGGGGTCTCCAGCCTATAGGGGCGAGTTTTTTCTACCCTAGCTGCGGTGGTATTGGAGCTCCCCTGGTCAACCAGGTGGGAAGGGTCTCCTGACTGGAGGGGCAAGTCCCCTCTACCCTGGCTGCGGAGGTACAGGAGCTCCCCCAAGACTCAAGTGGGAGGAGTCTCTCCGCTGGAGGGGAGAGTCCCTGCTACCCTGGCTGCAGCAGTATAGGAGCCCCCCACCACCACACATACACATAGGTGGGAGGGTTCTCCTGCTTGGAGAAGTGAGTTGCCTCTATCATGGCTGCTGGGATATATGAGCTCCCACGACTCCCAGGTGGGAGGGGTCCCCCACCTGGAGGGGCAAGTTCCCTCTACCGTGGCTTCGGTGGTATATGAGCTCCACATGACACCCATGTGAAAGGGTCTTCGACCTGGAGGGGCGAGTATGCTCTACCCTGGCTGCAGCAGTATACAAGCTTCCCCTGACACGCAGGTGGGAGGGGTCTCCTGCCTTTCGTGGTGAGTTCCCTATACCCTGGATGCGGTGGTGTATGTGCTCCCCTAGACACCCAGGAGGGGGAGAATCTCTCCTATTGAGGGGAGAGTCCCTGCTACCCTGGTTGCCGTGGTATACAAGCCCCTTCTGACACCCATGTGGGAGGGGTCTCCTGCCTAGAGTGGTTAGTCCTCTCTACCCTGGCTGGGGTGGTATAGGAGCTCCCCCTGACACCCAGGTAGGTGTCTCGACTGGAGGGGAGAGTCACTTCTACCTTGGCTGCAGCTCTATAGGAGCTCACCCTCCATGCCCAGGTGGGACAGCCTGGAGGGGCTAGTACCCTCTACCCTGGCTTTGGCGATATAAGAACTCCCCCTGACACTCAGGTGGGAGGAGTCTCCAGCTTGGAGGGGGGAGTCCCCTCTACTTTGGCTGGTGCCTATAAGAGCTACCTGGACACCCAGGTGGGAGGTGTTTCCCGCCTCCAGTGGTGAACACCTCTACCTGGCTCTGATATTATAGGAGCTTCCCTCAACACCCTGATTGGAGGGGTCTCCCGCCTGTAGGGGCGATTCCCCTCTACCCTGGTTGCAAAGTTATAGGAGCTCCCCCTAAGCCAGGTGGGAGGTGCCTCTTCCCTGGAGGGGTGAATCCCTGCTACCATAGCCCCACCCCAGGACATCCAGGTGGGAGGGTTCTCCCGCTTGGAGGGGCAAGTCCCCTCTGTGTTGGTACACCAGTTCCCTCCGATTCCCAGGTGGGAGGGGTCTGCCGCCTGGATGGGTGACTAGCCTCTACCATGGCTGCTGCTCCCTTGACACCCAGGTGCGAGGGGTCTCCCGCATAACCGGGCGAGTCCCCTCTATCCTGGCTGCTGTGGTATAGGATCTCCCCTGACTCTGAGGTGGGAGGGGTCTCCCGTATAAAGGGGCGAGTCCCCTCTATCCTGGCTGCTGTGGTATAGGATCTCCCCTGACTCTGAGGTGGGAGGACTCTCCCCTCTAACCTGGCTGTGGTGGTGTATGAGCTCCCACAGATACCCAGGTGAGACGAGTCCCCGGCCTGGAGGGGCGAGGTCCCTCTATCCTGACTGTGGCAGCCTACAAGCTCCCCTGACATCCAGGTGGGAAGGGTCATCCGACTGGAGGGGCAAGTCCCCTCTACCATGTGTGCCCCGGTATATCAGCTCCCCATGATACCCAAGTGGGAGGGGTTACCGGCCTAGAGGGGCAAGTCTCCTCTAGCCTGGTTGCTGCGGTATAGGAGCTCCATTGACACTCAGGTGGGAGGTGTCTCCTGCCTAGAGGGGCGAGTCCCCCACTACCCTGGCTGCAACAGTATACTAGCTCCCCTCCCTATCTCAGATGGGGGAGGGTCTCCCACCTGAAGGGGCGAGTACCCTCTACCCTGGTTGTGGTGGTATACTAGCTTTCCCTGACACCCAGGTTGGAGGGTTCTTC
Organism: Urocitellus parryii; assembly: GCF_045843805.1. NCBI lineage: Eukaryota > Metazoa > Chordata > Mammalia > Rodentia > Sciuridae > Urocitellus > Urocitellus parryii. The sequence continues at coordinate 128,254,383 of NC_135538.1, read as the reverse complement.
TGCCTGGAGAGCCGAGTCCCTTCTACCCTGGCTGTGGCAATATACAACCTTCTCCTGACACCCTAGTGGGAGGGGTCTCTCGCCTGGTGCTGCAAGTACCCTCTAACCTTGGTGCAGTGGTATATGAACTCCCCATAATACCCAAGTGGGAGTGGTCTCCCGTCTGGAGGGGTAAGTTGCCCCTACACTGGCTAAGGTAGTATACAAGCTCCCTGAGACACCCAGGGGGAAGGGGTTTCCTGGAGGGGTGAGTCCCCTCAACCCTGGCTGCTGCAGTATAGGAGCTCTGCTGACACCCAGATGAGAGGAGTCTCCCCCCTGGAGGGTAGAGTCCCTGGACACTGCCTATGGTGGTATAGGAGCTCCCACTGACACCCAGATGGGACGATCTCCCGACTGGAGGGGCGAATCCCCTCCACCCTGGATCTGGAAATATAGGAGCTCCCACTAACACCCAGGAGGGAGAGGAGTCACTTGCCTTGAGGGGCGAGTCCATTCTACAATGGTTGCAGCGGGATAAGAGCTCCCCCTGACCAACAGGTGAAAGGGGTTTCCTGCCTGGAGGGCGAGTCCCTGCTACCCTGGCTAAGGCAGAATACAAGCTCGCCCTGGCACCATGATTGGAGGGGTCTCTTGCCTGGAGGAGTGTGTCCACTCTACCTGGCTGCTGCAGTATATGAGCTTCCCATGACACAGGTTTTGCTGCCTAGAGGGGCGAGTCGGCTCTTCCCTGGCGGCTGCTGAATAGGAGCTCCCCCAAATACCCAGGTGGGAGGGGTCTCTGGCAAGGAGAGGTGAGTCCCCTCTACCCTGGTTACAGAGGTATACGAGCCCCCCATCCACCATACCCATGTGGGAGGGGTCTCCAATATAGATGGGCGAGTCCCCTCTACCCTGGCTGCTGCAGTATATGAGATCCCTCTGACACCTTGGTGGGAGGGGTCTCCCACCTGGAGGGAAAAGAACCCTCTATCCTGGCTGCTGTGGTATATGTCCTCCCCTGTCACCCAGGTGGGAGGAGTCTTTGGCCTGGAGGGGCGAATCCCTTCTACACTGGCAAAGGTGTTATACAAGCTCCCTGTGACACTCAAGTGGGAGGGGGTCTCCTCCCTGGAGGGGTGAGTCCCCACTACCCTGGCTATAGTGCTATATGAGCTCCCACACCCACATCCACTGGGCAGGGTCTCCCCCCTGGAGGGGCAAGTCCTCTCTACCCTGGCTGGGGCAGTATACTAGCTTCCCTCTGATACCCAGGCAGGAGGGGTCTCCCACCAGGAGTGGCAAGTTTCCCCTACCTTTCCTCTGGCGTGATAGGAGTTTCCCTGGACACCCAGGTGGAAGGGGTCTCCCGCTTGGAGGGGCACGCCCCCTCTACCCTGGGTCTGGCAGTATAAGAGTTACCTCTAACACCCAGGTGGGAGGGGTATCCTGCCTGGAGCGGGGAGTCACCTCTACACTGGCTGTGGCAGTTTAAGAACTCCCCCTGACACCCAGGTAGAAAGGGTCCCACTCCTAGAGCAGCAAATCCCCTCTACCCTAGCTGAGGAGGTATACAAGCTTCCCCAGATACCTAGTGGAAGGGGTCTCTCCCCTGGAGGGGCACGCCCCCTCTACCCTGGCTATGGAGGTATAAGAGCTCACCCTGACACCCAGAAGGGAGGGGTATCTATCCTGCCTGGAGGGGCGAATCCCCTCTACCCTGGCTGTGCAATATAAGAGTTCCCCCTGAAACCCAGGTAGGGAGGGTCTCCCACCTAGAGCAGCAAATCCCCTCTACTGTAGCTGTGGAGGTATGCAAGCTTCCTCAGACACCCAGGTGGGAGGGGTCTCCCGCCTGGAGGGGCGAGTCTCCTCTACACTGGCTTTTGTGGTATACAAGCTCCCCCCAGCAGCTAGGTGAGAGGGCTCTCCCACCTGGAGGGGCGAGTCTCTGCAACCCTGGCTGCTGAGGTACAGGAGCCCCTCCATGACACCCAGATTGAAGGGGTCTCCAGCCTAGCAGGGCGAGTCCCCTCTACCCTGGCTGCAGTGGTATATGAGCTCCCCTCAACACCCAGGTGGGAAGGGTCTTTGCCTAGAGAGGCAAGTCCTCTCTAACCTGGCTGCGGAGGTATACAAGATCCCTCAGACACCCAGGTGGGAGTGGTCACCCGCCTGGTGGTGCGAGTACCCTCTTCCCTGGATGGGGTGGTGTACTAGCTCCTCTGACACCCAGTTGGGAGGCGTCTCCCGCCTGGAGGGGCGAGTCCCCTCCACCCTGCATGTGGAGGTATATGACTTCCCTCAGACATCCACGTGAAAAGGGTCGCCCGCCTGGAGGGGCAAGTCCCTGTTACCCTGGCTGTAGCTGTATAGGAACTCCACCTACAAACCCAGGTGGGAGGGGTCTCTTGCCTGAAGGGGCAAGTCCCCTCTAGACTGGCGAGGCAGAATACAAGCTAGCCTGGACACCAAGGTGGGAGGGGTCTCTTGCCTGGAGGAGCCAGTCTGCTCTACCCAGGCTGCAGAGGTATAAAATCTCCCACAAATAACTAAGTCCATTTTCCTTCACCCATGCCCAGGTGCTAGGGCTTGGCTCTCCATTAATTGGCTCAGCATCTTGTTTGAGCCCCTGGCTGCCCTTGGTGAGGATCCTGTCCCTGTCCCTAGGTTTCAGGCCCCTTTTACCGCCCCCTCTTGTGACTCCCCTCTTTTCCCCTTAAGCTGAAGTATCCTGGCACTGCACAGACCATCTGCTCCCACCGCTTGTTTCTAGCCTGGGCTCCTCAAATGGGTCCTGGTTGCCCACCAAACCCACCCCAAACTCTGCACCACAGGTATCACCTCACAGGCCCACTTTGACCCCTATTTTGGTCCAGGTCCCTCTCTGAGGATCTACTCACCTGGGGCAGAGGAGCAGAATTGGCTGGCTTTTGCACTCTGAATGCTCCCAGTGGGAAACACAGCCCTACCACTCCCTGAGTCCCTTTGCTGCCTGAATCTTGATGCCTGGCAGTTAACATGTGACTTGCTCCAACCCAGCCCTGAGAGATGCCCTCCCTTCTCTCCAGTGCCCTCTCACCTTGCATGCTGCCCTTACCCAACCCAGCCTTCCCTAACCTTGGTCCATTGCACTGCAGTCCCAGGGCGTGGCTGCTCACCTGAGTCTCTGACTGCTTCCTTCATGTCCTTTAGTGTAGCATGGAGTCTCTTTGTGTTGGGTCTAACCTGGGGACCTCTTGCTTGTGACTCCCAGAGGGCTCCCCTAGGTGCCCCTTGTGCTTTTTTCTGTCTTCTGGTCTTTGTGCAACCTCTTCCTCCCCTACCCCTCATGAATTTCCCTGGCACTTGTGGGTCTCCTCGTTATTGGGTCTGTCATCCATGATTGGTCGTGTGGGTCTCTTTCCTAGGCTGCTGGCTTGGGACCTGGGTCTCGCCCCTCTGAACACCCACCAGGTCTCCCTGACATGCCCTTCTGTTGCCGTACTCTGGTCCCCCTTTCCTTGCCAAACCTCCTTTGCCAGGTCCCTGGCCCTGGATTCTAATCTGAACTAGGGTGCCTTATGGGAAACAGAGCCCTGCCTCTCACCTGGGCCCCTTGCTCTTTCTGGGTTCTTGGTCCTACACCCAGAACCCTGACACCTTACAGTGGCCCTGGGCCTGTACTTGCCTGCCATTGTTGATTCCACTGCCTTCTCACCCAAGTCTTTTCCACTGTTCTGAGCCCCCTGCCCCAGCCCCAGCCCTTGGCTCTCCATTCCCTGCCCTGGCTCCTTGCTTGAGCCTATGATGGCCCTTGTTGCCCAGAGCATGCCTGGGCGTTGACTGTGGGCCCCTTGCTTGGGCTGCTTACCTGCTCCCCTTGGTGTTCCTTCACTGCAGCCCACTAGTGCCACCCACCTGTGCAGCCCTGCCCTTCCCTGTTCTCCCCTGTCATGGGCCCTCTTCTAGGTCCCTAACCTGGGCTCTTTGTTGGGGTCCAGGTGCTATCCCAACAGCACCCGTCCTCAGGCCCTTCCCTCTATTCCCTTATTTGGCTCTCCTTTCATTCCTGTCCCTGTCAAGCCCTCTTTCTTTATCCCTTTCCCAGGATTCACACCCATGCCAGAAAGGTGGACCTGGCCTAATGGCGCTCCTGGCTCCCTTGCCTGGGCCCTTTGGCCTTCTTCAGCCTGGGTCCTGCTGCACAACCCTGACACCCATCAGTGGACCTGGGCCTTGAGCCCTCCTCTCTCTGAGCCACCTGCATCCCTTTCTCCCCTCCCTCCCCTCCCTAGTCCTGTCTGTTTTCATGGGACCCCTGCCCAGGCCAATGTACTTGGATCTCCATTCCTGGGCCTGGCACTGTAATTGAGCCACACTTCTCCAGGACCCTTCCCTTTCCCTTGATTTCAAGCCCATTTATTGAGACTTCTCCTGTGCCTCCCCTCTGTTCTCCTTGTATTGAAGTGTCACTCCCTTCTTCCACAGAAAAGTCTTAACTGGAATTCTCCAGAATTCTTCACCATAGCTGTTTTAAGGAATGTCAGAAAAAGAGTCTCTGCAAAAGAGTTCAATGTTGATTAACTTCCTATTTTTCTATGACCCTGTTTTATTTGACCACTGGCCGAGAAGTTACCTGCACTCCAGTTGCTGGGAACCCCTTACTAGTTTTTCACAAACACACCCAGTATAGTAGTTTGTAGAAATGTGCAGACAAGTCCACTAGCCTTGAGCTGGGCTTCACAGAGATGTCTACATTTTTAAGATATATTACCAACTGGAATCCATGGTAACAACCAGCAGGGAGAGGAAAAATGAGGAAAAGAAGCTCTCCCCTTTTCAGAAATTGTCCTTGAAGAGTTAATTTGTTCAAAACAGTGAAAGAAAAGCTGCTTTTATGTGAACTTTTTCAGACTATGAACTTCTGAACCCCTCCCCTTATATGCTGTGTATAAAATTCCGAAACTATCTGAATTAGGGTTTCATGAGATTGATTGATTACAGCAAAAGCTGTGCCCTCTGGGCTGAGGATATGGCTCAAGCGGTAGCACGCTTGCCTGGCATGCGTGCGGCCTGGGTTCGATCCTCAGCACCACATAGAAACAAAGATGTTGTGTCCGCCGAAAACTAAAGAATAAATATTAAAATTCTCTCTCTTTCTCACTCTTCCTCTCACTCTGTCTTTTAAAAAAAAAGCTGTGCCCTCTGAGCCTGGCTGCAGCCAAATAAAACTGTTTTGTGCTATGTTCAGTGCCTTGTCTCATTTGTTCCTATAACATTTGTGGAAACCCAGATGGGACAGAGAAGGTAGGGAAGGCTATTATGCCTCTCTTTTCTCCAGGAACCCACTTCCCTGGGACAGTGGGGGACAGTGTCCCCTTGGCACACCCAGGCCACTCTTGGCCTGAAGGAAGATCGACTTACCCAGCACCCTGCAGCTGCTACTCCAGAGCACAAAGGGTCCCACAGGCAGCAGGAACCAGAATTAAGGTTTTGAAGCACTGCCTGACTGAACAGTTAGGACCTGGGTCCATTTGTTTTTGAAGCCCACCTGACTTCCCCTTTGAGACCTTAGCAGGTGAAAGAGATGTTTAATCAACCTCTGTTGGGTCCTGAGTATTATCCAAAGTGGTTGGAGCTGAAAAAGACCCAGGGAGTTGCCCGAGTAGATTGTTTTTGGGGACAGTGATCAGAGGGGAAAGAGTGATGCACTTTTTGTTTGGTTTGGAATTGTTGGATTTTGAGCAGTATAGAAATTTTTTTCTGACCATGTCTGTGGGGAAAGTATGTGAATAAGACAGATAAAGGGAAAGTTTCCTACCCAACCCCAGGGCTGAAGCAAGTGTGGAGTCCTGATCCCAGGTTCCATGGTACGACGTACGGTCTATGGTGGAAATTCACCAACCAACGTCTAGGTGAAAGCTCCAGGTCAGGTGTTGAGACCAACCCACAAGGATAAGTACTCCCTAAGTCCCCACAAGGGGAACAGCCAGTGATGGACAAAGAGAGTCTTGTCCTACATGTACAATGCCGATGCAGGCTGGAACATGGGAAGCACACAAAGAAAACTGTGTCTTCTGAAATGTTTGTTACAAACATTTCGGAAGGTTTTCCTGGTAACTGTGGGGTGAAACTCACTCCACAATGGTGGCATACTCTCTGAATTAGAATGGCCCACCCAAGATGTGGGCTGGTCACCACATCTGAGATGAGAGAGTCATTGCTGAGGTCGTTTTTATTATTGTTGGAGTCCCTGGCCCATTTCATTTCATTGATTGCTGTCAAAAGATAGTACAAAAACAGCCCCCTTGGTTGAGAGCCTGTCTAGATGGACAGTCCAAGCTGATGTTAGCCAGGAGTCTAGTGGTCTCTAAGACACAGCAGAAAGCAGCTAAACAGAATACCTGATGGAGGAAAAACAGGAAGGGAAACAGTTTTCCCCATGAGCCAGAAGAGGATCCACCACCTTATGTGCCACTCTACCCATCATTGACAAGACCACTGGAACAGCAAACTGTCCCCTCAGCCCCATCATTCTCAGAAGCAACAAATGATGGCCCCCAATACTGGCCATTCTTACCTCTTTGGGGTCCTCAGAGCCAACGGCTTCCTAGAACCAAAGACTCTTTCACCTCCCAAGATTAAGTTGGGAGATTTGTCCCAAGACCAGAGCTACAACCCAGATGAGGGAACTCTAGGTGCCACTGTGAAGCCACAAAGGGGAGAGAATGGGATTCTCTAATATGGGGGCCACCTAAGCAAAACACCTTTGAGGACATTAAACAAGCATTCCCAGTGCATCTGGACTAGGACTCCCTGACGTCACAAAGCATTGCTTTCTGTATATCAAGGAACAGTATAAAATGGTTGTAGAAATCTTGACATGGACATCTGTCCAAAGAGCTGGGCTCTATAGCCCAAGACTGGGCACATTGTTTACGAGCCCTTGCAGCCACCGATCTCATGGTGTTGGAAGCTGATAAACTGGCTATGGGACAAAAATTGCTTTTCAGGGTTCCTCATTCAGTGTTGACATTAGTAGAGTACAAAGGACAATATTGGTTGATTAATGGTCAATACCAGGGAATGTTATGTGAAAACTTATGTATCCAACTGTAAGTCATCCAGACTCTGAACCCAGCAACCTTGCTGCCCATTGGACCTGGACAACCTGATCACAACTGTATTGAAGTCATGGATGAAATGTTCTCCAGCAGACCACACTTGGCAGACCAGCCCTCAGGGACCCTGATGTGGAGTACTTCACAGATGGAAGCAGTTTTATGAAAGATAGAGTATAATTTGCTGGATATGTAGTGGTCACTCTGGAACCTCAGCACAAAAAGCAAAACTTATTGCTTTGACTCAAGCACCTCAGTTGACAGCAGGAGTCTGTGTGGATTTTTACATAGACTAAAAATGTGTGTTTCCTCCCCTTCATGTTCATAGCCTTATGTAAGGAAAAGAGGCTCATTAACTCAGAAGGAAAAAATGGCATGATGTATGGGCAAGAAATTCTTAAACATTTGGATGCATTGTGGGCTCCCAGGAAAGTTGTGATTATAGATTGCCAAGGTCAGTGAAAGGGAAACACTGTAGTTTCTCAGGGCAACTGGAAAACTGACAGAGAGGCCAAGATAGCTGTCTGCAAGAAATGAGAAGAAAATCCAGTCCTGGGTTTAAAGGTTATCCTTCTTCCTGGACAAATATTTAAGAGAATGGGAGCCAACATACTCCCAACATGAAGGTAAATTGTTTAAGGCTGAAAAAGAAAATTTTCTCCCAGGAGGATGATGGAGATTTTCTAATGGCCAGCATAGCCATCCCAGAGATTCTAGCCCTAGCCTTTATCAAACAGTTCCACAGGAGAACACGTTGAACATACAGCACTTGAGTCAGTTCTGAGTCAACATTTCTATGTCCCCTGGCTCACAAACTTTACCTGGATATTCTGAAAACAATGTGAGGTTTGTGCTCACAATAATCCTTGTCAGGGGCCAGATCTCCCACCAGGAATCCAAACTATAGGAGGAGCACCTTTTGAAGACTTGGATGTAGACTTCACTGAACTACCATGCTCATGGGGCTATAAGCAACTTTTGGTTTTTGTGTGTTCCTACTCTGACTGGGTGAAAGCCTTTCCCACCTGCCCTGAAAAGCCTAGGGAGATAACCAGGATGCTTCTCTGAGAAATGATTCCAGATTTTTTTATCCCAATCACTATTGGCTCATTCAATGGGCCAGCCTTTGGATAGAGGTGATATGATTACTGACAAAGAGTTTAAACATCAGATGGAAGTTACATACTGCCTATAGGCTGTGGAGTCCTAGTAAAGTTCAAAGGATGGACAGGACTTTAAGCCTAAATTGGATAAGCTTTGTCAGGAGACTCACTTATATTGTGATGAACTTCTCCCTACTACACTACTGAGGATTAGATTCTCTCCTTATGACATAATGTATGTGAGGCCCCTCTCTTATTAGGGGACCATTGGGAGACTTAAGAGATATAGGAGAATTTACCCTGAGATGACAGCTTCAGGCCTTAGGGAAAACTTACAGGTTCTCAACCAATGGGTTAGAGAAAGATTGGCACTAAGTTTGACCACAGGTGCACACTCCTTCAAGCCTGAAGATTGATTCTAGGTCAAATAATGGAATATTCAAACACATAAACTTCTTTGGAAGGGCCCTTTCCCTGTTATTTTATCCTCCCCAACTGCACTCAAGTTTGTAGAAATAGGTCCCTTGATTGACTACACCAGACTCACACCTGCACCTGCAGACTGGGCGTGCACTCTGATGCTGCTACACCCTTGAAGCTGACTGTCTAGAAAAAAAAAGGAGCACCAGAGAAGCCTGAGGGTCAGAAGGACAACAGCTCTGCTCCAGTCAGTCTGGAAGCTGACTGGTGTATGCACAGCTGAAACTTGAGGAGACTAAGGCCCTGCTTCAGCCACATGGGAGGGACTGGCTGATCAATGCACCCTGAAAGATAAACTTCCCACCAGGACGAGTGAATGCTTTCAAACCCTAAGATAGTTCTTATACTATAATGCATTGCCACCCCTTGCTTCTAGATATATACATAATTCTCTAGTTTTTGCTACTGGTTTGATAACAGTAACTCCTACTAACTAGACACTGGGTAAAAAAAATCATTTATACTTTTTTATCTTGCTTATATAAATTTTCTAGAATTTGTTTGCTGTTATTAGTTTTGCTTTGTTAATTTATGCTGTTTAATCTATGCTAACCAAAATGTCAGTCTATTATTTAGTTTGGTTTCCTTTGGTAACCCTAAGAGGTTCTGTTCTACTCATATTCTAACCATGGAGATAATGAGAACCATATGTCAAGACAAATCAGTATAACCAAGAGGTGGAAAAACATATAGTTAGGACTTGTCCTGCCAGAGGAATGCGATGGTTGAATGACTGTTTGGAAAGACAAAAGAGGTACATTGGGAAGTAACTTGATTTAGGAGGTCACTGATCTTGGGGTGAAGATAACTGGCCACCCCAGAGGATCATTGCCACTTATGGTCCTGCTACCTGGGCACAAAATGGCAGTTGGAGTTATAGAAGTCCTATTTACATGTTAAACAGAATTATTCACTTACAAGCTATACTAGAAATTATTATTAATCAGACTTCCACAGCCTTTGACCTCCTAGCCACAAAATAGACCTGACCCGAGTGGCTAACTATCAAAGCTACTTGGCATTAGATTACCTACTGGCTAAGGAAAGAGAAATATATGGAGAGTTCAACAGCTCAGATTGTTGCATCCAAATGGATGACAATAGACAGTTAAGAATATTGCCAACAACACAAGAGAACTAGCACATGTTCTAGTGCATACCTAATAGGGCATTCAGCTTTGGGTCCCAAACACACTTTTGGGAGATGATTGTCAACCTTTGGTAGATTTAAAAGCTTAACTGCTATAGTGGGTATTCTGCTGTTAACCTGTTTATTGCTCCCATGTTTGGCTCCACTGTGCATTAAAACTAATGGGTCCACTATGGAAGCTGCTTTTGAAAAGATGACAACAACTAAGGTTTTGATATTATATAGGCGTTAAGACAATATAATGATAATGATGCTGTTAAATTTAAAGAATTAATTATGGGGAGCATCAATAAAGGGGAAAATTTAAGTGACACCCCCTTTCTCCACGGAAAAGTCTTACCTGGGGTGCTAAAGAAATCTTCACTATGGCTGATTTTAGGACTGTCAGCAAAAGAGTCTCTGCAAAAGAGTTCAATGTTGATTAACTTCCTATTTTCCTGTCACCCTGTTTTACCTGGCCACTGGCTGAGTAGATAAGAGCACTCCAGGTACTGGGCACATTTACTAGTTTTTCACAAACATATCCTGTATAGTAGTTTGTAGAAATGTGCAAACAAGGCCTCTGGCCTTGAGCTGGGCTTCACAGAGATGTCTACATAAGCTCCATGGTAACAACTGGCAGGGATAGGAAAAAATGGGAAAGAAGCTCTCCTCTTTTCAGGAGTTGTCCTTGAAGAGTTATCTTACCAAAAACAGTGAAAGAAAAAGTTGCTTTTATGTGAAGTTTTTCAGACTGTGAACTTCTGAGCCCTTCCCCTTACATGCTGAAAATTCTGAAACTGTCTGAAATCGGGGTTCAGGGGATTGATTGATTATAGCAAAATTGTGCTCTCTGAGCCTGGCTGTAGCCAAATAAAACTGTTTCCTGCTATGTTCGATGCCTTGCCTCATTTGATCCAACAGCAGTATTGTGGATATACACCTCTGGGCCAGAGGAGTGGAATTGGCTGGCCTCTGCCCACTGAAGGCCTAGTGCTGACCTTGCCCTATCCAATCCCCTCCCTTCAATCCCCTTCCCTCTAGCCTTTCATGCTGCCCCTACCCCAACCCAGCCCTCCTAACCCTGACTTTTCAAGCTCCAATTCCAGTTCAGGCCGCTCACTTGAGCCCCTGATCATGTTCCTTGTGTCATGTGGCTTCCTGTGGGGTCTCTTGTTGTCAGGACAGACCTGGGAGCTCCTTGCTTGGGCCCCTTATTTATCTCCCCTTCTTGCCCTTTGTGCTGCCCTCTATCTTATCATTCTAGCACTGCCCCTTCCTCTCCTTCCCTTAGCACTTTCCCCTGGAGTGCGAGCTTCCTGCTCCTTGTGTTCCTAATCCTCTTTTGGGCGGGTTGGTCCCTTACCTGGAATCCTTGCTTGGGTCCTGGCTCTTGCCCTTCTCTGCAAAGACCATGACCCTGTGCCTTGCCTTGTGGTTACTGTCCTCCTGGACTTGTCCCTTGCCATGGCTCCTTGGCCTGGTCCCTGGTCCTCGATTCTCTTTTGTGCCAGGGCATCTTGTGACAAACAGAACCCTGACCCTCATGTGGGCTCCTTTGTCTCCCTGGGGCCTTGGTCCTGCGCCTGGAATCAGGACAGGGGCAGGGGTGCTGGCACTCAAACCTGGATCACACCGACTTGATCCCAGCTTTCCCTCCCCAGCCTTGTCCACTGTCCTGAACCCCCTACCCCAGCCTTGCCCCTTAGCTCTCCATTCCCAGGCCTGGCTCTTAGCTTGAGCCTATGGTGGCCATTTTCGCTCAGTGCTTTTCTGGGCATTCTCTGAAGGCCCTTCGCTGGGGCCGCTTCCCTGCTCCACTTGGCTTTTCTGTACTGCAGTACCCTAGTGCAGCCCTGCCTTCATGACCCTGGCCTTCCCTGCTCTCCCCTGGCCTGGGCCCTCCTCTAGGTCCCTTACCTGGGATCCTTGCTGGGGTCCTGGCCCACACCCCACTCACAGCTGTCCTGTGGCCCTTTAATCTGTGCCCTTCTTAGTCCCTCCTCTAGTTTCTGTCTCTGCCAGACCCGCTTTCTGGATCCCATTCCCAGGATGCTCACAGGGCCAGGGGACTTGACCTGGCCTCTTGCCCCTGTGGGCTCCCTTTGGGAAAACCTTCCCTGCCCCCTTGCCTGGGCCCTTTGGCCTCCCTCAGCCTGGGCCCTGCTCCGGACACCTGACACTCTGCAGTGGATCTGGGCCTTCAACCTTTCTCCCCCTGCACCACCTGCTCCCCTTTCTTCCCTCTCTTACCTCCCTATCCATGTCCCTTTTCATTCATCCAACTCCAGGTGCTAGCACTTGGCTCTCAATTACTGGGCCCAGTTCCATGCTTGAGCCCTTGGCTGCCCTGCTCGAGGACTCTTTTCCTTCCCTTGTTTTCAGGACTCTTTTTACAGGCCCTATCTTGTGCCTCCCTTCTGTTTCACTGGTGCTATAGTATCCTGGCACTCCTGGGACCCTTTGCTTTCCCTTCTCCCTAGCATGGGCTCCTGATATGGGTCCTGGATGCCAACCAACTAACCCCACAACCTCCATACACCAGGTATCAACTCACAGTGCCCTCTTTTGACCCTCCTTTGGTCCAGGTCCCTCTCTGAGGATCAATTCACCTGAGCAGAAGAGCCAAATTGGCTGGCCTCTATGCCCTTAAGGTTCCTTATGGGAAAAAGAGCCCTGCTTCTTGCCTGAGTCCCCTTTGCTGCCTGAAACTTGAGGCCTGCCAGTTAACATATGACTTGCTCAAACCCAGCCCTGAAAGATCCCCTTCCTTCCCTCCCCTGCCCTCTGGCCTTATATGCTGCCCTTATTCCAACCCAGCCCTCCCTAACCCTGACCTTTTGTGCTTCAGGCCCCGGGTCTGGCCACTCACATGAGCCCCTGACAGTGTTCCTCATGTCACTTGGTGGAGCATGGAGTCTCTTCCTGTTGGGTCTGACCTGGGGGCCGCTTGCTTGGGACTGCCAGCTTGGTCCCCTATGTGCCAATTGTGCTTTTCTCTGTCTCCTGGCCCTTGCAAAGACCTTTCTCCCCTTCCCCTCATGCTTTCCCCTGGCACTTGCAGGTCTCCTGCTCCTTGGGTCCTTCATCCATGGTCGGTCAGGTGGGTCCTTTGCCTGGGCACCTGGCTTGGATCCTGGATCTTATCCCAACACGCACCCACCGAGACCCCCTGCCATGCCCTCCCATTGTTCTCCTCCTGGCTCCCTTTACTTGCCAGGCCTCCTTGGCCAGGTCCCTGTCCCTAGATTCTCATCTGGGCCAGGGCACCTTATGGGAAACTGAGTCCTGCCCTAGATCTCTTGCTAGGTCACCTAGGTCCCTTGCTCTCTCTGGGCCTTTGGTCCTGCCCCCAGGAACCCTAAAACTTGGCAGTCACCCTGAGCCAGGAACCTGCCTGCCCCCTGCCGGATTACGTGCAATTCCTCCAAAATCTTGTTCACTGTCCTGAGCCCCCTAAACCCCAAGCCCTGGCCCTTGGCTCTCCATTCCCTAGCCTGTCTCCTAGCTTGAGCCTCTGGGGGCCCTTCTTGATCTGTGCTTCCCTAGGCTTGCACTGCGGGTCTCACTGGGGCCAGTACTCTGCTCCTCTTGGCTTCCCTCAACCTCAGAGCCCTACTGTTACCGGCCTGGCCAGCCCCACCTTTCACTGCCCTTTCCTGACCTGGGAACTCCTGTTGGTCCCTAGCGTGGGCTCCTTTCTGTAGTTCTGGCCTGCATACCATCAATACCCTTCCTCTGGCCTTTCACACTGTACCCTCCTTCATCCCTTCTGTTGTTCTTGTCCCTGCTGGGCCCCTTTACAAGATCCCTTTCCCAGGATGCTCACCAGGTCCAGGGGATTGGAACTGGGCATTTGGCCCTGTGGGCTCCCTTTGGGAAATTATAGCTGTGCCCCTTGCCTAGGCCCTTTGGACTCTCTCAGCCCGGACACTGTTCCTGTATCCTGACACCCAGCAGTGAACCTGGGCTTTGAGTCCTCCTCTCACTTTGCTGCCCACTGCCCTTGCTCCCCTTTCTCCCCTCCCTAGCCCTGTTGGTTTTCATGGGACCCAGGTGTTGGGGGCTGCAATCAAGTCAAGATGGTGCCTGGCAGTTTGCCAGGAGGAGTGGTTTGTGAGGCAATGCCACCAAGCCATTAAGATGGTGGGGATTCCTTATTGGCTGACTGCTGTATCTAGATGATGCTAATTGTGTCAAACTGTGTGTAATCAGTTAGGTATATATACCTCAGCTGCTCTGCAATAAAGCAGTTCCCATTTCAACCTTCAAGTTGCTTGCCACCTCCCAGTTATTTTGCCCAGCTGGACTGCAGCACCCAGGACCGGGTCCTGGTACTTGGCTCCCCATTCTTGGGGCTGGCTCCTTGATGGAGCCCCTGGTTTCCCTTCACCAGGACCCTGTCCCTATTCCTTGATTTCAGGCCCCTTCCTGTGCCTCCCGTCTGTTCCCCTTTTACTCTGGCATTAGGTCATTGCCAGGACCCTCCCCTTTGCCCACTTCTGGTCTCCTCCAATGGTTACTGGCTGGTCTCCTCCAATGATTACTGGCTCCCAATCAACACCCCCCAATCCTGGACCAAAGGTATCCCTCATATTGCCCTCCTTTGGTTCTGGTCTCTCTCTGAGGATCTACTCACCTGTGGCAGAGGAGTGGAACTGGCTGGCCTCTGGGCCATGAAGGATCCCTATGGGCAATACAGCCCTTCCTCTCACCTGGGCCCCCTTTGCTGCCCAAACTTGACAATTGGCAGTGGCCTTGGGCCTAGTAATGACCATTCCCTGGGCAATCCCCTACCTTCACTCTCCTGCCCTCTAGCCTTGCAAGCTTCCCCTAAGCTAATCCAGCCCTTCCTCACCCTGACCCTTAGTCCTCCAGTCCCCTGGCCTGGCTGCCAGCCTGAACTCCTTAATCTTTTACTCAGGTTGCATTCCTTTCTGTGGTGTCTCTTCCTGTCATGTCTGACCTGGGCACCCCTTGATTTGGCCCCATAGCTTGCTCCCCTCTCTGCCCTTTGCACAACCCTCTGTCTCCTCATCCTAGTGCCAATCCTACCTCTGATTTTTCCTGGAGAAGGGGCCTCCTGCTCATTGGGTCCCCAATACAATGGATCCTTGATTGGATCCTTTCTCTCGTCCCTCTTTGCACCCACCGTGACCGCCTACTGTGCCCTTACATTGTACTTCTCCTGGCCTCTGTCCCTTGCCAGGCCCTTTGGCCTGGTCCCTGGCCCTTGATCCTCATCTGGGCCAGGGCACCTTATGGGAAACTGAACCCTGACCCTCGCCTGGTTACTTGCTCTCCCTAGGCCCTTGGGGCAGCACCAGGAACCTTGATATCTGGCAGTGGTGCTGGGCCTCAAAACTCCCTCCCCCCTGCTGGATCCCCTGAATTACCTCCCCAGCACTGTCCACTGTCCTGAGCCAATACACTGGCACTGGCCCTTGGCTCTCCATTCCCTGGACTGGCTCCTCTCTTGAGTCTCTGGGGGTCCTTCTTGCTCCATGCTTCCTTGGGCTTCAACTGAAGGCCTCGCTGGGACCACTTCCCTACTCCCCTTGGCTTCTCTGCATCTCACAACCCTAGTGCAGCCCCTGCCTGCCTGGCCCCACCCTTCCCTGCTCTCCCCTATCCTGGGCCCTCCTCTAGGTCCCTAGTGTGGACTCCTTTCTGCAGTCCTGGCCTGCACCTCACAAACACCCTTCTTCCAGAACTTTATGCTGTGCCCTACTTCAGCCCTCCTGTTATCCTTGTCCCTGATGGGCTCCTTTTCCAGATCCCTTTCCCAGGATGCTCACCAGAGCCAGGGACTGGAACGGGGATGTTTGGCCCCGCAGTTTTTCTTTGGGAAAAGATAGCAGTGCCCCTTCCTTGCCTGGAGGCTTTGGCCTCCTTCAGCCTGGGGCCTGCTCCTCAATCTTGACACCCTAAAGTGAATCTGGGCCTTGACCCTCCTCTCCCTGTGCCACCTGTTCCCCTTAATCCCCTACCACCAAAGACAGAAGAGAGGAGACTCGCCCTTCCAGATGGGAGACCAATCCCACCTGGGTGTCTGGTGAGCTCCTAAAGCCCAGCAGCCAGGATAGAGGGGACTCTCTCTTCCACACAGGATACTCCTCCCACCTGGGTGTCAGGGGAAGCTCCTGTACTGCTGCAGCCAGTGTACAGGGCACTCAACACTATAGGTGGGAGACCTCTCACACCTGGGTGTTGGGGGGGCTCAAAACATCCACAGCCAGGGTAGAGATGACTTGCACCTCCAGTACCCTCTACCCTGGCTAACTTGGTATATAAGCTCCCTGCAACACCCAGGTGGGAGGAGTCTTTCGCCTAGAGGGGCGAGTATCCTCTAGCCTGGCTGCTGCTGTTTAGGAGCTCCCCTGATACCCAGGAGGGAGGGCTCTTCTGACTAGAGGGGCGAGTCCCCTCTACCCTGGCTAGGGTGGTATAGGAACCCCACCACAGGACACCTAGGTGGGAGGGGTCTTCTGCCTGGAGGGGTGATTCCCCTCTACCCTGGCTGCTGTAGTATAAGAGCTCCTCCTGACACCCTGGTGGGAGGGGTCTCCAGCCTGGAGGGGGAGTCTCCTGTACCCTGGCTGCAGCTGAAATAAGAGCTCCCTTTAACAGCCAGGTGGGATGGATCTCCCAACTGGATGGGCATATACTCTATGCCCTGGCTTCAATGGTATAGGAGCTCCCCCCTGACACCCTGGCAAGAGGGGTTTCTTGCCTAGAGTGGCGAGTCCTCTATACCCTGGCTAATGTAGTGTACAAGGTCCCACAGAGATACCCAGGTGGGAGGGATTTCCTGTCTGGAGGGGGGAGTCCCCACTACCCTGGCTGTAGTGGTATAAGAGCTCCCTATCCCACACACAGGTGGGAGGGCTCTCTTGCCTGGAAGTCCCCTCTTCCCTATCTCCGCAGGTATATGAGATCCCCTGACAACCAGAGTTTAGGGGTCTCCCACCTAGTGGGGCAGGTCCCCTTTCTCCTGGCTGCAGCAGTATATGAGTTTCCATAGCAAGATGGGAGGAGTCTCCTGCCTGGAGGAGAGAGTACCCTCTACCCTGGCTAATGCAATATAGAAGTTCCCAGACACCCAGGAGGGAGAGGTCTCCTACCTGGAAGTGTGAGTCACCTCTACCCTGCCTAAGGTGGTATACAAGCTCGCTGTGACACCCAGGTGGGAGGGATCTCCCAACTGAAGGGGCTAGTCCCTTTTTCCCTGGCTGAAGTGGTATACTAGCTTTCCCTGACATCCAGGTGGGAGGGGTCTCCTGCCTTGAGGCAGGAGTTCCCTCTACACTGGGTGTAGCAGTAAAGGAGCTCCCCAGACACCCAGGTGGAAGGGTCTCTGCCCTGGAGGGGCGAGTCCCCTCTTCCCTGGCAGCAGTGGTATAGGAGCTCCCCCATACACTCATATGGGAGGGTCTCTGGCCTAGAGGGGCGAGTCCCCTCTACCCTGGCAGCAGTGGTATAGGAGCTCCCCCATACACTCATATGGGAGGGTCTCTGGCCTAGAGGGGTGAGGCCCCTCTACCTTGGCTGCGGAGGTGTATGAACTCCTCCTGACAATCAGGTGGGACAGGTCTCTTGCCTGGAGTGGCTATTCCCATCTACCATAGCTACAGAGGGATAGGAGCTCCCCTGACACGCAGGTGAAAGTAGTCTTCTGCCATGGGGGATGAGTCCCTGCTACTCTGCCTGCAACTGTATAGGAGCCCCCCCCTCCCAGGACACCTAGGTGGGAGTGGTCTCCCGCCTTGAGGGGCGAATCCCCTCTCTTGGCTGGGGCGATATATGAGCTCCCTCTTACAACCAGGTGGGATGGGTCTCCCGCCTGGAGGACTAAATCCCCAGTACCCTGGCTGCTGCTATATAGGAGCTTTCCCTAACACCCAAGTGGGAGAGATCTCCCATCTGGAGGGGCAAGCCAGCTCTACCCTGGCTAAGGTGGTATACAAGCTGCCTGTGACATCCAGGTAGGAGGGGTCTCCCGTCTGAAGGGGCGAGTGCACTCTAACCTGGCTTCAGCAGTCTAAGAGCTCCCTCAAGTAACCCAAGCGGGAGGGGTCTCCCGCAAGGAGAGGTGAGTCCCCTCTCTCTTGGCTGAGGCGGTATATGAGCTCCCCCTGACACCCAGGTGATAGGGGTCTCCAGCTTGGAGGGGCGAGTACCCTCTACCCTGGCTGTGGCAGTACAGGAGCTCCCCGCTACACCAAGGTGGGAGAAGTCTCCCGCCCTTTGTGGCGAGTCCTCTCTACTGTATCTGTGGCAGTATATGAGTTCCCCTGACAGCTAGGGTTTAGGGGTCTCCCGCCTAGTGGGGCAAGTCCCCTCTATCCAGGCTGCAGCCATATACGAGCCCCCCCCCACATAGCCACATGCAAGGGTTCTCCCACCTGGAGGAGAGAGTACCCTTCACTCTGGCTAAGGCAGTATAGAAGCTCCCCCCCAGACACCCAAGTGGAAGAGGTCTCCCGCATGGATGGGTGAGTCCCCTCTACCCTGGCTGCTGTGGTATATGAGCCACCCCCATTAGCAGATGGGAGGGATCTCCCGCCTGAAAGGGGCAGTCCCCTTTTCCCTGGCTCCAGTGGTATACTAGTTTTCCCTGACACCAGGTGGGAGGGGTCTCCTGTCTGGAGGGGCGAGTCCCCTCTCCTACCTGGGGCAGTATATGAGCTTCCCCACACCATCAGGTGGGAAGGGATTCTTGCCTGGAGGGGCGAGCCCCTCTATCATGGCTGCTGCAGGATAGGCGCTCCCCTGGACACCCAGGTGAAAGTGGTATTCCACCTGGAGTTTCGAGTCCCTGCTACCCTGCCTGCAGCTGTATAGGAGGCCCCCAGGACACCCATGTGGGAGAGGTCTCCCACCTTTAGGGACGAGTCCCCTCTACCCTGTCTGGGGCGGTATATGAGCTCCGCTCGCCTGGAGGTGGGAGTTGCCTCTACCCTGGCTGCTGGGGTATATGAGCTCACCTGACACTCAGGTGGAAGGGATGTTTTGCCTGGAGGGGCGTTTCGCCTCTACCCTGGTTAAGGTGGTATAGGAGTTATGCCCTTTCCCAAGTGGGAGGTGTATCTTGCCTCTACCCTGGCTGCTGGGTATATGAGCTCCACCTGACACCCAGGTGGGAGGAGACTTCTGCCTGGAGGGGCGATACCCCTCTACCTGGGCTAAGGTGGTATAGGAGTTACCCCCATTTCCAGTTGGGAGCTGTTTCTTGCCTCAGGTGCGAGTTGCCTCTACCCTGGCCACTGGGGTATTGGAGCTCCATCTGACACACAGGTGGTGGGGAGTCTCTTGCTTGGAGGGGCGTGTCCCCTCTATTCTGGCTGCTATCGTATAAGAGCCCCCCCAGAAGGGAGGGGTCTCCTGCCTGAAGGGGCAAGTTCCCTCTATCCTGGCTGCAATGGTTTAGCTGACACCCAGGATGGATGGGTCTCTTGCCTGAAGGGGCAAGCCCCTCTATCCTTGCTGCTGTGGTAAATTATCTCCCCCTGACACCCAGACAGGAGGGACTCCAGCCTGGAGAGGTGAGTCCCCTCTACCCTGGCTGCAGTGGTATAGGAGGACCCCCTGCACCCACGAGGGAGGGGTCTTCCGCCTCCAGTGGCTAGTCCCCTCTACCCTACTTGTGGGAGTATATGAACTACCCTGACAACCAGGTGGAAGGAATCTTCCGCCTGGAGGGTCGAGTCCCCTCACCCCTGGCTATGACAGTATAGGAGCTCCCCCGACACCCAGGTTATGAGGTCACCCGACTGGAGGGGCGAGTCCCCTCTACCCTTGCTGATGCAGTAATCAAGCTTCCCCCGGACACCCAGGAGGGAGGGGTCTCCCAATTGGAGGGGCAAGTCCCCACTACCCTGGCTGCTGAGGTATAGTAGCTTACCCAGACACCCAGGTGGGAGGGGTCTCCCGCCTAGAGGTGCCAGTCTCCTCTACCCTAGCTGCTGCAGTATAGGAGCTCCCCTGACACCAAATTGAGAGGAGTCTCCTCCAGGAGGCTAGAGTCCCCTCAACCATGCTGCAGCGTTATAGGACCTCCCCAGGACACCAGGTGGAAGAGTTCTCCCATCTGAAGGGTAGACTTCCCTCTACCTCGCCTGATGCAGTATAGAAAGTCCCCCAACACCAGGTGGGAGGGGTCTCCTGCCTGGAGAGGCGAGTCCCCTCTTCCCTGGTTGTGGCGGTATAGGAGCTCCGCTGTGACACCCAGGTGGGAGGGGTCTCCCGCCTGAAGGGGCCAATCCCTCTATCCTTGCTGTGGAGATATATGAGCTCCCCCTGACACCCTGGTTGGAGGGTCTCCTGCCCAGAGGCTCTGGTGGTATAAGAGCTCCCCCTGACAGCCAGGTTGGAGGGGGATCCCGCCTGGATGGGCGAGTCTCCTCTACCCTGGCTAAGGTAGTATATAAGTTCCCCATGACACCCAAGTGGGAGGGTCTCCCGCCTGAAGGGGCGAGTCCCCTCAACCCTGGCTGCGGGTGTATAAGAGCCCCCTCCTACCCTCAGTAGGCAGGCGTCTCCCTCCTGGAGGGGCGAGTTGCTGCTACCCCAGCTCCAGCTGTATACAAACCCCCACTAGCCACACACCCATGTGGGAGGTGTCTTCTGACTGGAGGGGCAAGATTCCTCTACTCTGGCTAAGGCAGGTATAGGAGTTACCCCCATGCCCAGGTGGGAGGTGTCTCTTGCCTGGAGGTGCCAGTTTCCTCTATCTGACTGCTGGGGTATATGAGCTCCACCTGACACCCTGGTGGGAGGGTTCTTCTGCCTGGAGGGATGAGTACCCTCTACCTGGGCTAAGGGGGTATAGGAATTACTCCCTTTCCCAAGTGGGAGGTGTTTCTCGCCTGGAGGGGCGAGTTGCCTCTACCCTGGCTGTTGGGGTATATGAGCTCCACCTGACACTCAGGTGGGAGGAGTCTTCCACCTGAGGGGCGAGTCCACTCTACCATGGCTGCAGCAGATAAGGAGCGTCCCCTGACACGGAGGTGGGAGGGGTCTCCCGCCTAGAGGGGTGACTTCCCTTTACCGTGGCTGAGGGTGTGTACCAACTCACCCAGACACCCAGGTGGGAGGGGTCTCCTGTTTGGAGGGGCGAGTCCTCTCTATTCTGGCTGCTGTGGTATAAGAGCTCTCCCCCATACCCAGATGTGAGGGATCTCCTGTCACAGTCCGGCTGCAGCAAAATAACCAGGAGGTGATGACCAACTTGTGTACATTGATACAGCAGGAGTGGAAGCCGTTTATTGTAGGACAGGAGGGGTATATATACATTCCACACAGCTTATCTTAATTAACATAAACTAGATTCAGCGGTCAACCAATAAGGAATCTCCACACTTAATGGCTCGCTGGCGTTACTTCACAAACCACTCCCTCTGCAAAATGCCAGGTGCCATCTTGACTTGTTTACAGACTCTAACAGTCTCCCGCCTGAAAGGGTGAGTCCCCTGTACCCTGACTGCAGTGGTTTACTAGCTTTCCCTGACACCAAGGTTGGATGGGTCTCTTGCCTGGAGGGGCAAGTCCCCTCTATCCTGGCTGTGGCTGTAAAGTATCCCCCCAGGACACCCAGGTGGGAGGGTCTCTGGCCTGGAGATACGAATCCCTCTACCTGGCTGCAGTGATATAGGAGGTCCCCCCTACACCAGGTGGGAGAGCTCTACCGCCTTGAATGGCGAGTCAACTCTACCCTGCTATGGCAGTATATGAACTCTGCTGACAACCAAGTGGAAGGGATCTTCCGCCTGGAGGGTCGAGTCCCCACTCCCTTGGCTCTGGCTGTATAGGAGCTTCCCCAACACACAGGATATGGGGTCTTCCGAATGGAGGGGCGAGTCTCCACTACACTGGATGTTGGGGTATATGAGCTTCCCCAGACACCCAGATGGGAACTGTCTCCCGCCTGGAGCAATGAGTCCCCTCTACCCTGGCTGTGGCTGTATACAAGCTCTCCCAGATACCCAGGTGGGAGGGGTATCCCACCTGGAAGAAAGGATGGGGTCCTCTCTACCCTGGCTGCTGCAGTAATCAAGCTCCCTGGGATATCAAGGAGGGAGGGGTCTCCCGATTGGAGGGGCAAGTCCCCTCTATCGTGGCTGCAGAGGTATAGGAGCTCACCCAGACAACCAGGTGGGAGGGTCTTCCCCTGGCTTTTACCCTGGCTGCTGGGGTATATGAGGTCCACCTGACACTCAGGTGGGAGGGGTCTTCCACCTGGAGGGGTGAGTCCACTCTACCCTGACTGCAGCGGTTAAGGAGCTTCACCTGACACCCATGTGGGAGGGGTCTCCTGCCTAGAGGGGTGACTTCCTTCTCCCCTGGCTGAGGGGGTGTACCAGCTCTCCTAGACACACAGGTGGGAGGGGTCTCCTGCTTGGAGGGAGGAGTTTCCTCTATTCTGGCTGCTGTGGTTTACTAGCTTTTTCTGACACCCAGGTTGGATGGGTCTTTTGCCTGGAGGGGCGAGTCCCCTCCACCCTGGCTGCTGTGGTAAAGGATCTCCCCCGTCACCCAAGTGGGAGGGGCTCCATCCTGGAGATATGAGTCCCCTCTACCTTGGCTGCAGTGATATAAGAGGTCCCCCCTACACCCAGGTGGGAGAGTTCTACTGCCTCCATTGGTGAGTCCCCTCTACCCTACTGTGGCAGTATATGAACTCCCCTGACAACCAGGTAGAAGGGATCTTCCGCCTGGAGGGTGTAGTACCTTTTCCCTTGGCTCTGGCGGTATAGGAGCTCCCCCCCAACACTAAGGTAATGGGGTCTCCCGACTGGAGGGGCGAGTCCCCTCTACACTGGCCAGGGGTATATGAGCTCTTCCAGAACCTAGGTTTTAGGGTTCTCCCACCAGGAGCAATCAGTCCCCTCTACCCTGGCTGTGGCTGTATACAAGCTCTCTCAGACACTCAGGTGGGAGGCGTATCTCTCATGGAAAGGGTAGTCAACTCTACTTTAGCTCTTGCCATACAAGTTTTCCCAGTACACCCAGGTGGGAGGGGTCTTCCACCTGCAGATGCGTGTTCCCTCTACCCTGGCTGTGGCAGTATAGGAGCTTCCCCAGAGACCCAGGTGGGAGGGGTTTCTCTCCTGTAGGGGTGAGTCCCCTCTACCCTGGCTGCTGCAGTAATCAAGCTCCCCCGGACACCCAGGAGAGAGGAGTCTCCCGATTGGAGGGTCGAGTCCGCTCTGTAGTGGCTGCAGTGGTGTAAGATCTCTCCATAACACCCAGGTGGGAGGGGTCTCCTCCCTAGAGTTGGGAGTCCCCTCTACCCTGGCTGCTGCAGTACAGGAACTCCTCTGACACCCAATTGGGAGGAGTCTCCGGCCAGGAGGCTAGAGTCCCCTCTACCCTGCCTGTGACAGTATATGAATTCCCCTGCCAACCAGGTGGAAGGCATATTTTGCCTGGAGGGCAGAGACCCCTTTCCCCTGGCTCTGATGGTATAGGAGCTCTCCCCGATACCCAGGTTATGGGGTCTCTTGACTCGAAAGGCAAGTCCCCTCTACACTGGCTGCTGCAGGGGTATCCAAGCTCCCAATGACACCCAGGTGGGAGGGTCCTCCCGCCTGGAGCAATGAGTCCTTCCTTACCCTGGCTGTGGCGGTATACAGGCTCTCCCAGACACCTAGATGGGAGTGGTCTCACGACTGCAGGGGCAAGTCTTCTCTACCCTGGCTAAGGTGGTATACGAGCGCCCCCCTGCACACTGGTAGGTGTGGTATTCCAAATGGACGGGCAAGTCCCCTCTATCCTGGCTATGACGATATACAAGGTCCTCTGACACCCAGGTGGGAGGGGTATCCCGCCTGGAAGGGAGAGTCCCCTCTACTTTAGCTCTTGCCATATAAGAGGTCACAATACACCCAGGTGGGAGGGGTCTTCCTCCTGCAGGGTGTGTTCCCTCTTCACTGTCTGTGGAAGTATAGGAACTTCCCCCCACACACAGGTGGGAGTGTCTTCTGCCTGAAGGGGCGAGTTGCCTCAACCCTGGTTGTACTGGTTTAAGAGCCCCCTCATACCCTCAGAAGGGAGGAGTCTCCTGCCTGGAGGGACCGTCACTGCTACCCCAGCTGCATCTGTATATGAACTCCACCCCCCCCCGTCGCCAGACACCCCTGTGAGAGAAGTCTTCTGCCTGGAGGGGCGAGTTCCCTCTACCCTTGCTAAGGCCCTATAGGAGTTAAACCCATTCCCAGGTGGGAGGTGTCTCTCGCCTGGAGATGCGAGTTGCCTCTACCCTGGATGCTGCTGTCTATAAGTTCCACCTGATACCCAGGTGAGAGGGGAATTCCACCTGGAGGGGCGAGTCCTCTCTACCCTGGCTAAGACTCTATAGGATTTACTCCCTATCCCAGGTGGGAGGTGTTTCTCGCCTGCAGGTGCAAGTTGCCTCTACCCTGGCTGCTGGGCTATATGAGCTCCACCTGACACCTAGGTGTGTGTGTGGGGGCGGGGGGTTTTCCGCCTGGAGGGGCGAGTCCACTCTACCCTGGCTGCAGTGGTTAAGGAGCTTCCCCTGACACCCAGGTGGGAGTGGTCTCCCACTTAGAAGGGTGACTTCCCTCTACCTGACCTGCATGGGTTGACCAGCTCTCCCAGACACCCAGGTGGGAGGGGTCTCCTGATTAAAAGCCTCTATTCTGGCTGGTATGGTATACAAGATTCCCCCTACAAACCAAGATGGGAGGGCTCTCCCACCTGAAGGGGCATGTCCACTCTACCCTGGCTAAGGTTGTATAGGAATTACCCCCATTCCAGAGAGGTGTCTGTCGCCTGGAGTTGTGAGTAGTCTTTACCCTAGCTGCCGGGTATATGAGCTCCACCTGACACCCAGGTAGAAGGGGTCTTCAGCCTGGAGGGGCAAGGCTCCTCTACCCTGGCTGCAGCGGTTAAGGAGCTCCACCTGACACACAGGTTGGAGGGGTCTCTCGCCTAGAAGCGTGACTTCCCCCTACCCTGGCTGCAGGGGTTTGCCAGCTTTCCCAGAAACCCAAGTGGGAGAGGTCTCCTGCTTGGAGGGGTGAGTCCCCTCTATTCTGGCTGCTGTGGTATAGGAGCTTCCCCCACCCCATGCCAAGATGGGAGGTGTCTCCCGCTGGAAGGGGCGAGTCCCCTCCACCCTGGCTCTTGAGATAAATGAGCTCCACCCCACACTCAGGGGGGGAGTGGTCTCTTTCCTTGAGGGGAGAGTCCCCTCTAAAATGGCTGCAGCAGGATAAGAGCTCCCCCTGACAACCAGGTGAAAGGGGACTCCTGCCTGGAGGGCCAAGTCCCAGCTATCCTGGCTGCAGCTATATACCTGCCCCCCCCAACACCCAGGTGGGAGGGGTCTCCCGCTTGCAGGGGCGAGTCCTCTCTACCATGGCTAAGTCAGAATACAAGCTCACCCTGGCACAAGATGGGAGGGGTCTCTCCCTGGAGGAGCATGTCCACTCTACCCTGGCTGCAGCAGTATATGAGTTTCCCCTGACATCCAGGTGGGACGGGTCTTAATCCTGGAGGGGCAAGTGGACTCTCCCCTGGCTGTCGCTATATAGGAGCTCCCCCAGACATCCAGACATCTCCTGCCTAGAGGGGCGAATCCCTTCTACACTGGCTGCAGTGGTGTAGGAGCTCCCCCAGACACCCAGATGGTTGGGGTCTCTTGCAAGGAGGGGTGAGTCCCCTTTACCCTGGATATGTTGGTATAGGAGCCCCCCTACCATAACCCTGTGGGAGGGGTCTCCAATATACAGGGGCTAGTCCCCTCTACCCTGGCTGCTGCAGTATATGAGCCCCCCCTGACACCCTGGTGGGAGGGGTCTCCCTCCTGGTGGGGCAAGAACCTTCTACCCTCCTGCTGCAGTACATGAGCTCCCCTGACACCCAGGGGGGAGGAGTCTCCCGCGTGGAGGGACAATCCCCTCTACCTTGGCTAAGGGATTATGCAAGCTCCCAGCTACACCCAGGGTGGGAGGGGTCTCCTCCGAGGAGGGCAGGTCCCCACTACCCTGGCTACAGTGGTATATGAGCTCTGCCACACACATCCAGGTGGACGGGGTCTCCCACCTGGAGTCGCAAGTCTCCTCTACCCTGATTGGTGCAGTATACTAGCTCCCCCTGACACCTAGGTGGGAGGGGTCTCCCTCCTGGAGTGGCGAGTTTCCCCCACCCTTCTTGTGGGGGTTTAGGAGCTCCACTGGACAGCCAGGTGGAAGGGGTCTCCTGCCTAGAGGGGTGTGTCCCCTCTACTCTGGCTGTGGCAGTATAAAAGCTCCCCTTGATACCCAGGTGGGA
The DNA here is from genome assembly GCF_045843805.1 of Urocitellus parryii. NCBI lineage: Eukaryota > Metazoa > Chordata > Mammalia > Rodentia > Sciuridae > Urocitellus > Urocitellus parryii. The sequence continues at coordinate 128,228,290 of NC_135538.1, read as the reverse complement.
GGGGTATCCTGCCTGGAAGGGTGAATCCCCTCTACCCTGGCAGTGGCAGGATAAGAGTTCCCCCTGACACCCTGGTAGGAAGGGTCTCCTGCCTAGAACAGGGAATCCCCTCTACCCTGGATGTGCAGGTACACAAGCTTCCTCAGACACCCAGTTGGGTGGATTCTCCTGCCTGGAGCGGGGAGTCCTTGTACTTTGGTTGGTGCCATATTAGAGCTCCCAGGACACTCACGTGGGAGGCGTCTCCCAACTGGAGGAGCGAGTCCCCTCTACCCTGGCTGGAAGGCATAGGAGCTTCCCCAATCACCCACATGGGAGGGGTTTCCTGACAGAAGGTTCGAGTCCCCTCTAACCTGGCTATAGTGGTATTCCTATGACACCCAGGTGGGAGGGTCTCTCACTGGGAGGGGTGAATCCCTGCTACCCTGACTTGGTGGTATAAGAGCCCCCCCAAACACCCATATGGGAGGGGTCTCCAGCCTGGCGGGGCAAGTGCCCTCTACCCTGGCTGCGGTGATATATGAGCTCCCCTCAACACCCAGGTTGGAGGGGTCTTCGCCTGGAGAGGCAAGTACCCTCTAACCTGGCTGCAGCGGTATAAAAGATCCCCACAACACTCAGGTGGGAGGGGTATCCAGCCTGGAGGCCCGAATCTCCTCTACCCGGGTTGGGGCGGTGTACTAGCTCCCTGGACACCCAGTTGGGAGGCGTCTCCTGCTGGAGGGGCGAGTCCTCTCTACCCTGCCTGTGAAGGTATAAGAGTTCCCCCAGACACCCAGGTGAAAGAGCTCTCCCGTATTTAGGGGCGAGTCCCTGTTACCCTGGCTGCAGCTCTATAGGAGCCCCCATACAAACTCAGGTGTGAGGGGTCTCTTGCCTGGAGCAGTGAGTCCCTGCTACTCTGGCTGCGCCTAGATATGAGCTCACCCTGACACCCTGGTGAAAGGGATATCCCGCCTGGAGAAGCGAGTCCCTGCTACTCTGGCTGTAGCTGTACAGGAGCCCATCCCTCATGGGCACCCAGATGGAAGAGACCTCATGACTGTAGGGGTGAGTCCCCTCTACATGGGCTGAGGCAGAATACAAGCTATCCTGGACACCAGTGGGGGAGGGGTCTCTCACCTGGAGGAGCCAGTCCACTCTGCCCAGGCTGCAGAGGTATAAGAGCTCCCACAGACAACCATGTCCTTTTTTATTCACCGAGGCCCAGGTGCTAGCCCTTGGCTCTCCATTACTTAGCCAGGCTCCTTTCTTGAGCCCCTGGCTGCCCTTCTTGAGGACCCAGTTCCTGTCCCTTGGTTACAGGCTTCTTTTACCAGCCCCCTCCTGTGCTTCCTCTCTGATTCCCTCATGCTGTAGTATCCTGGCACTGCCCGGACCCTTCACTTCTCCTGCTTTTCCTAGCCTTTGTTGCACGAATGGGTCCTGGCAGCTAGACCCTCCCACACTTTGGCACACTATGTATTTCCTCACAGTACCCTCTTTGGTTCCTCCTTTGGTCCAGGTCCCTCTTTGAGAATCTACTCACCTGGGGTAGAGGAGCAGAATTGGCTCCCCTCTGCATCCTAAATGCTCCCTATGGGAAACATAGCCCTGCCAGTCGCCTAAGTCCCCTTCACTGCCTGAATCTTCAGGCCTGGTAGTTAACATGGATTGCTACAACCCAGCCCTGAGTGATCCCCTCCTTTCCCTCCCCTGCCCTCTGGCCTTGCATGCTGCCCCTACCACAACCTAATTCTGACCCTTTGTGCTCCAGTCCCTGGGCCTGGACGTTTGCCTGAGCCCTTGACCACGTTCCTCATGGTCCTTAGCATAGCAAGGAGTCTCTTTGTGTTGGGTCTGACATGGGGCCCCTTGCTTCAGCCCGCCAAGCCGGCTCCCCTATGTGCCCCTTGGCTTCTCCTGGTCTTCACACCACCCTTTCCTCCCCTTCCCCTAGTGCTTTTTTCTGGCGCTCCCAGGTCTCCTGCTCCTTGGGTCCCCCATCACCAATGATCGGGTGGGTCCCTTGCCTGGGCACCTAGCTTGGGTCCTGGGACTTGCCCCTATTCACACCTACCAGAACCCCTGCCGTGCCCTCCCATCACCCTACTTCTGGCCCCCTTCTTTTTCCTGGCCTCCTTTGCCAGGACCCTGGCCATAGATTTTCATCTGATCCAGGGCTCCTTCTGGGAAACAATGCCCTGCTCCTCACCTGGGCCTAATGCTTTCCCTGGGTGCTTGGTCCATCACCAGGAACCCTGAAACCTGGAGGTGGCCCTGGGCCTGGAGCCTTTCTGCGCCTTTCTGGATCCCCAGCCTTCCTTCACAAATCTTGTCCACTGTCCTGAGCCCCCTCCCTAAGCCCTGGCCCTTGGCTCTCTGTTCCCTGGCCTGGCTCCTCGCCTGAGCCTCTGGTGGCCCTTCTTGCTCACTGCTTTTCTGGGCATTGTCTGAGGGCCCCTCGCTGGGGCTGCTTCCCTGCTCCTCTTGGCTTCCCTGTACTACATACAGTCCTCTGGTAAAGGCCCACATTCCCGGCCTGGTGTTCCCTGATCTCCCGTGGCTTGGGCCCTCCTCTAAGTCCCTTACCTGGGCTCCTTGCTGGGGTCCTGGCCCTCGCCCCACCCACACCTGTCCTGCAGCCCTTCAGGCTCTGCCCTCTTTTGGCCCTCCTATCCTTTCTGTTTCTGCCAAGCCCGCTTTCCTGATCCCCTTCCCAGGATACTCACCTGGGACAGAGGATATGACCTTTGGGAAAACGTAGCACTGTCCCTTGCCTGGGCAATTTCGTCTCCCTCAGTCCAGGCCCTACTCCTGAACCCTGACACCCTGTAGTGGACCTAGGCCTTGAGCCCTCCTTCCCCTGTGCCAGCCACTCCCCTTTCTCCTCTCCCGCCCCTCCCTATCAATGTTTCTTTTCATTCACCCAGGCCCAGTTGCTAGCACTTGGCTCTCCATTACTGGGCCTGGCTCCTTGCTTGAGCCCCTGACTGCCCTTATCGAGGCCCCTGTCCCTGTCCCTTGGTTTTAGGCCCTTTTTGCCAGCCTCCTCCTGTGCCTCCCCTCTTTTCCCCTCATACTGTGGTATCCTGGCGCTGCCCGGACCTTCCGTTACCCCTGCTTCACTCTAGCTAAGGCTCCTCAAATGGGACCTGCAGCCCACTGACACCCCCCAACCTGTGGACACCAGGTATCCCCTCACAGTACCCTCTTTTGCACCTCATTGGTCCAGGTCCCTCTCTGAGGATCTACTCACCTGGGGCAGTGGAGCGAATTTCCCTGGTCTCTGCACCCTGAATACTCCCTATGGGAAACAGCCCTGTCTGAGTCCCCTTCACTGCCTGTACCTTTGAGGCCTGGCAGTTAACATGAGACTTGCTCCAACCCATCCCTGAGTGATCTCCTCCCTTCCCTCCCATGCCCTCCGGCCTTGAATGCTGCCAACCCAGCCCTCCCTAACCCTTGCCTGGGCCCCCGAGTCCTCATGTCCCTTGTGAAAGGAAAGTGACCACAACACTTGGAGTGACCAAGAGATCTTTATTGCAGCAATGTTACAGAGGAGAAAAGAGAGAAAGAGAAGGGGGCAGGGCAGGGGAAGGCTTTTATAGTCCTCTGCTGTGCTGCCTAAATCTAACAGGGTCTCTGGGTTTGCAAGCTGCCCTGTTGGCACAAAGGGGGTTAAGTGTTCAGCCTTTAGTGGCAGGTTGAGTGTTCAGCCTTGAGCAGGGGGACAAAGTGTTCAGCCTTGAGCCAGGGATTGGGTGTTTGGGCTTGAAGCAAACAGGTGATAAAGAATCAGACAGAGGGTTTGAGTGGCCAGGTCACCCTGCAGCTAACTTTGTTTTGCATGCCCGGCAGACAACTTATTCAGCTTATTCAGCCTGTCCTGCACCTAACACCTTGGCATAGCATGGAGTCTCTTCATGTTGGGTCTGACCTGGGGGCCCCTTACTTGGGCCCCCCAGGGGACTCACCTAGGTGCCCCTTGCACTTCTCTCTGTCTCCTGGTCCTCTTGGCCCCTACCTCCCTTCTCCGAACACTTTTTCCTGGCGCTTTTAGGTCTCCTGCTCATTGGGTCACTCATCACAATTGGTTGGGTGGGTCTTTTGCCTGGGGCTTGTCTTGGATCATGGCTATCGTCCTACAGTGCACCCATGATGACCCCCCAGATGTGCTCTCCCTTTGCCCTCCTCCAGGCCCCCTTCCCATGTCTGGCCTCCTTTGCCAGGTCCCTGGACCTGGATTCAAATCTGAGCCAGGGCACCTTATGGGAAAAAGAGCTCTTTCCCTCACCTGGGCTCCTTGCTCTCCCTGGGTGCTTGGTCCTCCACCAGGAACCATGACACTTGGAGGTGTCTCTGGGCCTGGAGCCTGACTGCCCCCTGCTGGATACCCTGCCTTCCCTCCCAAATCTTGTCCACTGTCTTGAACACCCCCCCCCCAAGCCCTGGCCCTTGGCTCTCAGTTCCCTGGCCTGGCTCCTCATTTGCGTCTCTTGTGGCACTTCTTGCTCTCTGCTTTTCTGGGCATTGTCTGAGGGCCCCTCGCTGGGGCTGCTTCCCTACTTCTCTTGGCTTCCCTGTACTGCAGTACCCTGTGCAGCCCTGCCTTCCAGGCATTCCCTGCTCTCCCCTGGGCTGGGCCCTCCTCTAAGTCCTTTGCCTGGGCCCCTTGCTGGGGTCCTGGCCCCCACCCCACCCACACCCATCCTTCGGCCCTTCAGGCTGTGCCCTTCTTCAGCCCTCCTGTCCTTTCTATCTCTGCCACACCTGCTTTCCTGATCCTCTTTCTAGGATGCTCACCCAGGCCAGGTGACTTGGCCTGGCTTCTTGGCCCTGGGTGTTCCCTCTGGGAAAATGTAGCCCTGCCCCTTGCCTGGGCCCTTTGGCCTCCCTCAGCCTGGGCCCTGTTCCAGACTCCTGACACCCTGCAGTGGACCTGGGCCTTGAGAACTTCTCCCCCTTTGCCACCCACTCCACTGTCTCCCCTTCCACTGATCCCCCTTCATGGTCCTTTTCATTCACCCAGGCCTAGGTGCTAGCACTTGCCTCTCCATTACTAGGTTAGCTCCTTACTTGAGGCCTGGCTACCCTTCTCAAGGACCCTTTCCCTGTCCCTTGGTTTCAGGCCCCTTTTGCTGGCCCCCTCCTGCGTCTCCCCTCTGATCCCCTCATGCTATGGTATCCTGACACTGCCCGGACCCTACACTCTCCCTGCTTATCCCTACCCTATGCTGCAGCCCAACCCCCCCCCACTTCCGCACAACAGGTATCCCCTCACAGTATCCTCTTTGACCCCTCCTTTAATATAGGTTCTTTCTGATGATCTACCCACCTGGGGCCAAGGTGCGGAATTGGCTGGCCTCTGAGCCATGAATGCTCCCTATGGGAAACAGCCCTGCCACTCACTTGAGTCCTCTTCACTCCCTGAACCTTGAGGCCTGATAGTTAACATGGGTCTTGCTCCAACCCAGCCCTGAGTGATCCCCTCCCTTCAATTCCTTGCCCTCTGGCCTTGCATGCTGCCTATACTGCAACCCAGCCCTCCCTAACCCTGACCCTTTACCCACCAGTCCCTGGGACTGGGTGTTCACTGAGCCCCTGACCGCATTCCTCGTGGCCCTCGGCATAGCAAGGAGTTCCTTTGTGTTGGGTCTGACTTGGGGTCCCCTTGCTTGATCCAGTCAGCAGACTCCCTTAAGTGCCCCTTTGGCTTCTCCTGGTCCTCACACAGCCCCTTATTGCCCTTCCCTTTGAGCTTTATCTGGCACTCGCGGGTCTCCTGCTCCTTGCATCCTCCATCACCATGAATCAGGTGGGTCCCTTGCCTGGGTGCCTGGCTGGGTCCTGGCTCTTGCCCCTATGTGCATCCACCATGACCCCTGCCATGCCTTCTTGTCACCCTCCTTCTGGCACCCTTCCTTTACCTGGCCTCCTTTGCCAAGCCCCTGGCCCTGGATTCTCCTCTGATCCGGGGAATCTCATGGGAAACAATGCCCTACCCCTCGTGTGGGCCCCTTGGTCTCCCTGGGTGCTTGGTCCTGCACCAAAAACTCTGAAATCTGGAGGTGGTCCTGGGCCTTGAACCTGACTGCCCCTGCTGGATACCCCACCATCCTTCCCAAATCTTGTTCACTGTCCTGAACCCTCTACCCAAGCCCTGGCCCTTAGCTCTCTGTTCCCTGGCCTGGCTCCTTGCTTGAGCTTCTGGTGGCCCTTCTTGCTCACTGCTTTTCTGGACATTGTCTGAGGGCCCCTCGCTGGGCCCACTTCCCTGCTACCCTTGGCTTCCCTGAACTGCAGTACCCTGTGAAGCTCTTTCTCCCCAACCTAGCATTCCCTGTTCTCCCCTGGCCTGGGCCCTCCTCTAAGTCCTTTGCCTGGGCCCCTTGCTGGGGTCCTGGCCCTCACCCCACCCACACCCATCCTGAGGCCCTTCAGTCTGTGCCCTTCTTTGGCCCTCCTGTCCTTTCTATCTCTGCCACGCCCGCTTTCCTGATTCCCTTCCCAGGATGCTCACCCGGGCCAGGTGACCTGACCTGGTCTCTTGGCCCTGGGGTCTCCCTTTGGGAAAACATAGCCCTGCACCTTACCTGGGCCCTTTGTCCTCCCTCAGCCCGGGCCCTGCTCCCGAACCCTTACACCCTGCATTGGACCTGGGCCTTGAGACCTTCTCCCCTTGTGCCACCCATTCCACTGTCTCCCTTCCCTCTACTCCCCCTCCATGTTCCTTTTCATTCACCCAGGCCCAGGTGCCAGCATTTAACTCTCCATTAATGGGCCGGCTCCTTGCTTGAGACTGGCTACCCTTCTCAAGGACCTTTTCCCTGTCCCTCGGTTTCAGGCCCCTTTTGCTGGCCTCCTCCTGAGCCTCCCCTCTGATCCCTTCATGCTGTGGAATCCTGGTACTGTCCTGACCCTCTGCTCCCCTGCTCCTCCCTAGCCTATGCTGCTCAAATGGGACCTGGCAGCCGGGTCACCTCCCACTTCTGTACACCAGGTATCCCCTCACAGAACCCTCTTTGGCCACTCCTTTTTCAAGGTCCCTCTCTGAGGATCTACTCACCTTGGGCAGAGGAGTGAAATTGGCTGGCCTCTGCACCCTGAGTGTTCCCTATGGGAAACAACTGCCATTCGCCTGAGTCCCCTTCACTGCCTGAACCGTGAGGTCTGGCAGTTAACATGGACTTGCTCCAACCCAGCCCTGAGCGATCCCCTCCCTTCCCTCCCCTGCCCTCTGGCCTTGCATGCCGCCCCTACTGCAACCCCACCCTCCCTAACCCTGACCCTTTGTGTTCCAGTCCCTGGGCATGGGCATTCGCCTGAGCCGCTGACCTTGTTCCTCGTGGCCCTTGGCATAGAAAAGAGTCTGTTGTGTTAGGTCTGACCTGGGGGCCCCTTGCTTGGGCCTGTCAGTGGGCTCTCTTAGCTGTCCCTTGGCTTCTCCTGGTCCTCACGCAGACCCTACCTCCCTTTCCCCTTGGGTTTTTTTCTGGAACTTGCAAGTTCCTGATCCTTGTGTCCCCCAATACCATTGATTTTGTAGGTCACTTGACTGGGCACCTGACTTGCGTCCTGGAACTCACCCCTATGCACACCCACCTTGAACCCCTGCCTTGCCCTCCCATTCCTCTCCTTCTCCCCCCCCCTTTTTTTCCTAGAGTCCTTTTTCAGGACCCTGGCCTCATTTGATCCAGGGCACCTTGTGGGAAACAGTGCCCTGCCCTCGAGGAATCTTTTGCTTTCCCTTGGTTTCAGGCCCCTTTTGTCAGCCCCCTCCTGTATCAGAGGGGAGCTCTGATACCCTCATGCTGTGGAATCCTGGCACTGCCCAGACCCTCCACTTCCCCTGCTTCTTCCTAGCCTATGCTGCTCGAATGGGTCCTGGCAACCCGACCCACCTCCACTTCTGCACACCAGGTATCCCCTCATAGTACCCTCTTTGGCCCCTTTTTTAGTCCAAGTCCCTCTCTGAAGGTCTACTCACCTGGGGCAGAGGAGTGGAATTGGCTGGTCTCTGGGCCCTGAATGCTCCCTATGGGAAATACAGCCCTGCCACTCGCCTGAGTCCCCATCACTGCCTGAACCTTGAGACCTGTCAGTTAACATGGACATGCTCCAACCCAGCCCTGAGAGATCTCCTCCCTTCTCTCCCCTGCCCTCTGGCCTGACATGCTGTCCCTATGACAACCCAGCCCTCCCTAACCCTGACCCTTTGCGCTCCAGTCCCTGGGCCTGGGCCTTCGCCTGAGCCCCTGACTGCATTCCTCATGCCTTGGCATAGCATGGAGTCTCTTCATGTTGGGTCTGACCTGGGTGTCCCTTGCTTGAGCCCTTCAGTGGGCTCCACTAGGTGCCCCTTGGCTTCTCCTGGTCCTCATGCAGCCCCTTCCTGTCCTTTCTGTCGTGCTTTTTTCTGGTGCTAGTGGGTGTCCTGTTCCTTGGGTCCCTCATCAAGATTGATCAGGTGGGTCACTTGCCTGGCCCCTGGCTTAGGTCCTGGCTTTTGCCCCTCAGTGTACCCACCACAACCCCCTGCCTTCCTCTCCCATTGCCCTCCTTCTGGCCCCACCCTTTCCTGGCCTCCTTTGACAGGACCCTGGCCCTGGATTCTCATCTGATACAGGGCGCATTATAGGAAACAATGCTCTGCCCCTCGCCTGGGCCCCTTGCTTTCTCTGGGAGCTTGGTCCTACACCAGGTACCCTGAAACCTGGAGGTGGCCCTGGGTCTGGAGCCAGATTGCCCCCTACTGGATCCCCTGTGTTTACTCCCAAATATTGTTTACTGTCCTGAGCCTCCTGCCCAAACCCTGGCCCTTGGTTCTCTGTTCTCTGGTCTGGCTCCTTGCTTGAGCCTCTGGTGGCCCTTCTTGTTCTGTGCTATTCTGGGGCTGCTTCCCTGCTCTCCTTGTCTTCCCTGTAGTGCAGTACCCAGGTTCAGCCCCACCTTCCTGGCCCTGGCCTTCTCTGGTCTCCCCTATCCTGGGCCCTCATCTAGGTCCCTTGCCTGGGCTCCTTGCTGGGGTCCTAGGCCCACGCACACCCCCACCCATCCTGTGGCCCTTCATGCTGTGCCCTCCTTTGGCCCTCCTGTCATTTCTGTCTCTCCCAGTCCTGCTTTCCTGATCCCCTTCTCAGGATGATCACCAGGGCCCGGTGACTTGACTTTGCCTCTTGGCTCCTTTTGGGAAAACATAGCCCTGCCCCTTGCCTGGGCCCTTTGTCCTCTCTCATCCAGGGACCTGCTCCCGACCCTGATACCCTGCATTGGACATGGGCCTTGTCTCACTTTGTCACCCATTCCACTTTCTACCCTCCTGCTCCATCCCCAGCCATGTTTCTTTTCATTCATCCAGGCCCAGGTGCTAGCACTTGGCTCTCCATTACTGAACCCAGCTCCTTGATTGAGCCGCTGCCCACACTTTTCAAGGACCCTGATCCTGTACCTTGGTTTCAGGCCCCTTTTGCCAGCCCCCCTCCTGTGCCTCCCCTCTGATCCCCTCATGTTGTGGTATCCTGGCACTGCCCGGACCCTATGTTACCCCTGCTTTTTCTAGCCTGGGCTCCTCGAATGGGTCCTGTCTGTTCACCGACCCCAACTCCAACATCCACACGCCAGGTATCCCCTCACCATGCCCTCTTTTGCCCCTTGTTTGGCCAGGTTCCTCTCTGAGGATCTACTCACCTGGGGTAGAGAAGTGGAATTGGCTGGCCTCTGCTCCCTGAATGTTCCCTATGGAAACACTGCCCTGACCTTTCCTGCATCCTTTTCACTGCCTGAAACTTGAGGCCTGGCAGTTAATATGCGACTTCCTCCAACCCAGCCCTGAGAGATCCCCTCCCTTCCCTCCCTTGCCCTTTGGCCTTGAATGCTGCCTCTACCCCATCACAGTCTTCTGAACCTAGATCCTTGACACTTCTGTCCCCAGGCTTGTGTGCTCCCTTGATCCCCTTAACTCTTTCCTCATGTCCCTTCGAATAGTGTGGAGTCTCTTCTTGTTGGGTCAGAACTGGGGCCGCCTTGCTTGGATCCCCCAGAGTGCTCCCCTATGTGCCCCTTGGTCTTCCCTCTGTATCATGGTCCTCGTGGAGCCCTCCTCCCCAACCCCTCACAAATTCCCCTGGTATTCATGAGTCTCCTATTCCTTGGGTCCCTCGTCATAGGTTGGTCGGGTGGGTACTTATCTGAGCACCTGGCAATGGTCCTGGGGCTCCTACCACTATGTACCCACCATGACCACCCATAGCCCTACTTCTGGCCCCCTTCCATTGCCAGGCCTCTTTTGCCAGGTCCCTGTCCATGGATTCTCATCTGGGCCAGGGCACCTTATGAGAAACAGAGCCCTCCCCCTCGTTTGGGCTACTTACTCTTTCTGGGTGCTTGATCCTGCACCAGGAATCCTGACACCTGGTTGTGGCCCTGGGCCTGAAGCCTGACTATCCCCTGCTGGACCCCTGCCTTCCCTCCCAAGTTGTGTTCACTGTCCTAAGCCCCTGGCCCAAGCCCTGGCCCTTGGCACTCCATTCCCTTGCCTGGCTCCTTGCTTGAACCTCTGGTGGCCCTTCTTGTTCCTTTCTTTTCTGGGCTTTGTCTGAGAGTCCCTCACTGGGGCCACTTCTCTCCTCTCCTTGGCTTCCCTGTACTGCAGTACCCTAATGCAGCCACGCCTTACTGGCCCCACCCTTCCCTGCTCTCCCCTGGCCTTGGCCCTCCTCTAGGTCCCTTGTCTGAGCTCCTTGCTGGAGTCCTGGCCCCCACCCCACCCAGACCCATCCTGAAGCCTTTGAGCCTGTGTCCTCCTTTGGCCCTCTTGTTGTTTCTGTCTCTCTCAGGCCCACTTTCCTGATCCCCTTCCCAGGATGCTCACCAGGCCAGGTACTTGACCTGGCCTTGTGGCTCTGTGGACTCTCTATGGGAAAATGTAGACCTGCCCCTTGTCTGGGCCTTTTTGCCTCCCTCAGCTGGTGCCCTGCTACCCAATCCTGACTCCCTGCATTGGACCTGGGCCTTCAGCCTTCCTCCTGCAGCGCCACCTGCTCAGATTTCTCCCATTCCTCCCCTCCCCATCCATATCAGTTCTCATTCACCCTATCCCAGGTGCTAGCACTTGGCTCTCCATTACTGGGCACGAATCCTTGCTGAGCCCCTGGCTGCCCTTCTCGAGGACCCTTAACCTTCCCTTGGTTTCAGGCCTCTTTTTATAGATCCCATCCTGTGCCTCCCCTCTGTTCCACTGGTGCTATGGTATCCTAGTACTAGGATATATCCTAGTACTGCCGGAACCCTTCACTTTCCCTGTTTCTCCCTAGCCTGGGCTCCTCAAATGGCTCCAGGCTTCCAACCGACCATCTCCACAAACTCCGAATGCCAGGTATCCCCTCACAGTGCCCTCTTTTGACCCTGTTTTGTCCAGATTTCTCTCTGAGGATCTACTCCCCTGGGCAAAGGAGCCAAATTGGCTGGCCTCTGTGCCATTAGGCTCACTGTGGGAAACACAGCCCTGCCTCTTGCCTGAGTCCACTTTGCTGCCTGAAACTTGAGGCTTGGTAGTTAACATGTAACTTGCCCCAACCCAGCCCTGAGAGATCCACTTCCTTCCCTCCCCTGCCCTCTGGCCTTGCATGCTTTCCCTACCCCAACCCAGCACTCCCTAACCTTGACCCTTTGCGCTTCAGTCCCTGAGCCTGGTGCTCACATGAGCCCCTGACAGTGTCCCTCATGTCACTTGGCGTAGCATGGAGTCTCTTCCTGTTGGATCTGACCTGGAGGCCCCTTGCTTGGGACTGCCAGCGTGCTCCCTTAGGTGCCCGAAAAACTTTTCTGTCTCCTCATTCTTCCACAGCCCTTCCTCCTCTTCCCCTTGTGCTTTCCCCTGGCGCTTGCAGGTCTCCTGCTTCCTTGGATCCCTCATACATGGTCGGTCAGGTGAGTCCTTTGCCTGGGCACTGGGCTTGGGTCCTGGACCTTGCCCCACCATGCACCGCACCCAGACCCCCCCACAATGCCCTCCCATTGCCCTCCTCATGGCCGCCTTCATTTGCCAGGCCTCCTATGCCAGGTCCCTGTCCCTGGATTCTCATCTGAGCCAGGGTGCCTTAGGGAAACTGAGTCCTGCCCCTTGCCTGGGCCCCTTGCCTGTGCTCCTTGCTCTCTCTGGTCCTTTGGTCCTGCACACAGAATCCTGACACCTGGCAGTTGTCCTGGGCCAGGAGCCTGCCTGACCTCTGCCGGATCACCTGCCATCCCTCCAAGTCTTGTCCACTGTCCTGAGCCCCCTGCCCAAGCCCTGGCCTTTGGCTCTCTGTTCCCTGGCATGCCTCCTCGCTTGAGCCTCTGGGATCCCTTCTTGTTCTGTGCTTCCCTGGGCTTGGACTGCAGGCCTCGCTGGGACCAGTACCCTAATCCCCTTGGCTTCCCTGAAGCTCAGAACCCTACTGTCACCAGCCTGCCCAGCCTCACCTTCCCTGCCCTTTTCTGTCCTGGGCCTTCCTGTTGGTCACTAGCTTGGGCTCCTTTCTGGAGTCCTGGCCTGCACCCCATCAACACCCTTCCTCTGGCCTTTCACGCTGTACTTTCCTTCATCCCTCCTGTTGTCCCTGTCCCTGCTGGGCCCCTTTCCAAGATCCCTTTCCTAGGATGCTCACCAGGTCTAGGGGACTGGAACTGGGCATTTGGCCCTGTGGGCTCCCTTTGGGAAAATGTATCTGTTCCCCTTGCCTGAGACTTTGGACTCTCTTTGCCCAGGCCCTACTCCTTGATCCTGACACCCAGCATCAACCTGGACCCTGAGCCCTGCTCTCGCTGTGCCATCCACTACCCTTGCTCCCCTTTCCCCCTCCCCAGCCCTGTCTGTTTTCATAGGACCCAGGACCGGGTTCTGGCACTTGGCTTCCCATTCTTGGGCCTAGCTCCTTGCTGGAGCACCCAGTCACCCTTCTTGAGGACCTTGTCTCTGTTCCTTGATTTCAGGCCCTTGTTTGGCCGCCCTCCTGTTCCTCTCCTCGGTTCCCCTTGTACTGTGGTATTTTGTCATTGCCAGGACCATGCTATCCTCCTGCTTCTCCCTAGCCTGGTCTCCTCCAATGGTTGCTGGTTCCTCACTGATACCCCCCAATCCCAGATCAAAGGTATCCCTTACATTGCCTTCCTTTGGTCCTGGTCTCTCTCTGAGGATCTACTTACCTGGGGAAGAGGAGTGGAATTGGCTGGCCTCTGGGCCCTAAATGATCCCTATGGGCAACACAGCCCTGCCCCACGCCTGGGCCCCCTCTACCACCCAAATGTGACAACTGGCAGTGGACTTGGACCTAGTCATGACCTTGCCCTGGGCAATCCCCCCCTTCCCTCTCCTGCCCTCTAGCCTTGCAAGCTGCCCCTAAGGCAACTCAGCCCTTCCTCATCCTGACCCTTTGCCCTATATTCCCCTGGCCTGGTTGCCAGCCTGAGCTCCTTATCCATTGCTTGGGTTAGGTTGCTTTCTGTGGTGTCTCTTCCTGTCATGTCTGACCTGGGAGGCCCTTGATTTGGCTGATAAGCTTGCTCTTCTCTTTGCCCTTTGCTTACCCTCTGCCTCCTCATCTTAGCGCTGATCCTAACTCTCCTTCCCCTACTGCTTTTTCCTCGAAGGGGCCTTCTGCTCATTGGGTCCCTAATACCATTTGGTGGGGTCAGTCCCTTTCCTGGGCTTCTTGTTTGGGTCCTGGCTCTTTCCTCTCTCTGCATCCACCGCGATCCCCCACTGTACCCTCACATCACACTCCTCCTGGCCCCTGTCCCTTGCCAGGCCCTTTGGCCTGGTCCCTGGCCCTTGATCCTCATCTGGACCAGGGCATCTTATGGGAAAAAGAACCCTGACCCTCACCTGGGCAACTTGCCTTCCCTAGGCCCTTGGGGCAGCACCTGGAACCTTGACACTTGGCAGTGGCGCTGGGCCTGGAGCCTGCCTCCCCCCTGCTGGATCCCCTGCCTTCTCTCCCAGCCCTGTCTATTGTACTGAGTCCCCTGGCCCAGTTCAGGCCCTTGGCTCTGCATTCCCTGGACTGGCTTCTCTCTTGAGCCTCTGGGGGTCCTTCTTGCTCCGTGCTTTCCTGGGCTTGAACTGTGGTCCTCGCTATAGCCGCTTCCCCACTCCTCTTGGCTTCCATGCATCTCACAACCCTAGTGCAGCCCCTGCCTGCCTGGCCCCATCCTTCCCTGCTCTCTCCTAGCCTGGGCCCTCCTCTAGGTTTCTAGCTTGGGCTCCTTTCTGTGGTCCTGACCTGCACCCCACAAACACTCTTCTTCAGGCTGTGCCCTCCTTCAGCCCTCCTGATGTCATTGTCCCTGCTGGGCTCCTTTTTGAGATATCTTTCCCAGGATGCTCACCAGAGCCTTGGGATGGAATCAGGATGTTTGTCCCTGCAGTCTTCCTTTGGGAAAAGGTAGCAGTGCCTCTTGCCTGGGGGCTTTGGCCTCCTCAATCCTGAAACCCTGCAGTTAATCTGGGCCAAGATCCCTCCTCTCCCTGCATCACCCATTCCCCTTAATCCCCTTTCTTCCCATATTTGGCTGCAGCCAGGAGAGTGGGGACTCGCCCTTCCACATGGAAGGCCACTCCCACCTGGGTTTCAGGGGAGCTCCTATAGCCCAGCAGCCATGGTAGAAGAACTGCCTCTTCCACATGGAAGACCTCTTCCACCTGGGTGTTGGGGGAGCTCCTATATTGTTGCAGCCAGGGTACAGGGCACTTACCCCTATAGGCAGGAGATCTCTCACACCTGGGTGTTGGGGGGGACACAAAACAGCCACAATCAGGGTAGAGGTGACTCACCCCTCCAGGTGGAAGACCCCATCCACCTGGGTTTTGGGGGGCGCTCATATACCACCACAGCCAGGGTAGAGGGTATTCTCACCTCCAATCCCCTCTACCCTGGATACTTGGTATAGAAACTCCCTGCAACACCCAGGTGGGAGGGGTCTCCTTCCTGGAGGGGTGAGTCCCCTCTACCCTGGCTAGGGTGGTATACAAGCCCCCCACCGGACACCTAGATGGGAGTGTCTTCTGCCTGGAGCTGCAATTCCCCTCTACCCTGGTTGCTGTGGTATAAGAACTCCCCCTGACATCCTGGAGGGAGGGGTCTCCAGCCTGGAGGGGCAAGTCTTCTGCTAAGGTGGTATACAAGCTCCCCACAAGACCCAGGTGAGAGGGGTTTCCTGTCTAGAGGGGCGAGACCCATCTACCCTGGCTGCGGGTGTATACTAGCCCCCTCCAACACCCATGTGGGAGACGTCTCCAGCCTGGAGGGGCCAGTCTCAGTACCCTGGTTGCAGCTGTATAAGAGCTCCCTTTAATACCCAGGTGGGATGGATCTCCCACCTGGAGTGGCATATACCCTATACCCTGGCTTTGATTGTATAGGAGCTCCCCCCTGACACCCTGCTGGGAAGGGTTCTCGGCTGGAGTGGCAAGTTCTCTCTTCCAAGGGTAACGTGGTATACAAGCTCCCCAGGAGGGAGGGGCGAGTCCCCTGTACCCTGACTGCGGAGTTATTCGACTCCCCCAAACACCCAGGTGGGATGGGTCACCCAAGTGGAGGGGAGAGTCCCCTGTACCCTGGCTGCAGAGGAATAGGAGCTCGGCTGACACCCAGGTGGGAAGGGTCACCCGCCTGTAAGGGCGAGTTTCCACTCTCCTGGCTGTGGTGGTATATGAGCTCCCCTTGACTCCCAGGAGGGAGGGATCTCCTGCCTAGAGGAGTGAGTCCCTTCTAACCTGGCTAAGGTGGTATACATGCTCCCGTGACACCCAGGTGGGAGGGGTCTCCTGCATGGAGGGGAGAGTCTCCATTACCCTGGCTGCAGTGGTATATGAGCTCACCCACACACACCCAGGTGCGAGGGGTCTCCCGCCTGGATGGGCGAGTCCCTTCTACCCTGGCTGTGGCGGTATAGGATCTCCCCTCACATACCCAGGTGGGAGGGGTCTCCTGCATGGAGGGGCGAGTCCCCACTACCCACGCTGCAGCGACGTACGAGCCGCCTCCCCAACACCCAGGTGCAAAGAGTCTCCCTCTGGAGGGGCGAGTCCCCTCTACCCTAACTGTGGGGTTGTAGGAGCCCCTTTGGACACTCTGGTGGGGCAAGTACCCACCTCCTGGTGGGGAAAGTACTCTCTATTCTAGTATATTAGAGTTCCCCCAACAACCAGGTGAGAGGCATCAGCCTCTCTACACTGTCTAAGGTTGTATATGAGCTCCCCATGACACCCAGGTGGGAAGGTCTCCTGCCTGGATGGGTGAGTCCCTACTACCCAGGCTGCGGTGATATAGGTGCTCCCCACACACCCAGGTTAGAGGGGTCTCTTGCCTGGAGAGGCGAGTCCCCTCTACTCTGGCAGCAGCGGTATAGGAGCTCCCCCTGATACTCTGGTGGGAGGGGTCTCCTGCCTGGAGAGGCAAGTCCCCTCTCCCCTGTCTGCAGCAGTATATGAGCTCCATCAACAACCAAGTGAGGGGGGGACAGTCTCCGGCCTGGTGTTAGGAGTCCTCTCTACACTGGCTGCAGTGGTATACAAGCTCCCCCAGGCACCCAGGTAAGAGGGGTCTCCCGCATGAAGGGGCAAGTCCTTTCTGCCCTGGCTAAGGTAGTATATAAGCTCCCCCAGAAACCCAGGTTGGAGGGGTCTCCCATCTAGAAGGGCAAATCTCCTTTATTTTGGCTGGTGCCCTATCAAAACACCCTGGACACCCAGGTGGGAGGGGTCTCCCGTCTGCTGGGGCAAAACCCTCTCCCCTGGCTGTGGAAGCACAGGAGCTCCTCCCTCAATACCCAGATAGGAGGGTCTCATGCCCGGAGGGGGATTCCCCTCCACCCTGGCTAAGGCAGTATACAAGTTCCTCCAAAACACAGGTGGGAGGGGTCTTCCTACTGGAGGTGCAAGTCCCCTGTCCCTAGGATTCAGAGGAATACAAGCTCCCTATGACATCCAGGTGGGATGGGTCTCCCACCTGGAGGGGCGAGTCTCCTCTACTTTGGCTGATGCCTTATAAGAGTTCCCGGGACACCCAGGTGGAAGGGGTGGCCCGTGTGCAGGGGTGAGTGCCGCAGTCCGGCTGCAGCAAAATAACCAGGTGGTGACAAGCAACTTGTGTAAATTGATACAGCAGGAGTGAGAGCCCTTTATTGTAGGACAGGAGGGGTATATATACATTCCACACAGCTTATCTTAATTAACATAAACTAGATACAGCAGTCAACCAATAAGGAATCTCCACATTTAATGGCTCCCTGGCGTTACTTCACAAACTACTCCCTCTGGCAAAATGCCAGGCGCCATCCTGACTTGTTTACAGACCCTAACAGGTGAGTCTTGTCTACCCTGGCTGTGGCGATACAAGAGCTGCCCCGCCCCATACCCAGATGAGAAAGGTCTCCCGACTGAAGAGGCGAGTCCCCTCTAACCTGGCTGCTATGGGATACCTGCTCCCCCAGACACCCAGGTGAAAGTGTTCCCCTCCTGGAGGGGGCAGTAGGGACTGCTACCTGGCTGCAGTTGTATACAAGCCCCCCCCACCCAGGTGGGAGGGGTCTCCCGCTTGGATGGGCTAGTCCCCTCTACCCTGGCTAAGGTGGAATACAAGCTCGCCCTGACACAGAGGTGGGAGGGGTCTCCCCCCTGGAGGGTCAAGTTGCTGCTATCTCAGCTGCAGATGTATAGGAACCCCCCCTTGCAGACACCCATTTGGGAGCGGTCTTCTGCCTGGAGGAGAGAGTCCCCTCTACCCTGGCTGTGGCAGAAAATGAGTTATCCCTGACACACAGGTGGGAAGGGTCTCCTGACTGGAGCAGTAAGTCCCCTCTACCCTGGCTACAAAGATATACAAACTCCCCCAGACACCCAGGTGGGAGGGGTCTCCCGCAAGGAGGGGCGAGTCCCCTCTATCCTGGCTGAGGCAGTATATGAGCTACTCCTGACACCCTGGTGGGAGGGGTATCCTGCAAGGAAAACAAGTACTTTTGATCCTGGCTGCAGAGGTATATGAGCTCCTGGCTGACAGCCAGGTTGGAGGGGTCTCCCGCCTGGATGGACGAGTCTACTCTACCCTGGCTAAGGTGGTATACAAGTTTTCGTTGACACCCAGGTGGGACGGGTCTCCTGCCTGGAAGGGTGAGTCCCCACTACCCTGGCTGCAGTGGTATACAAGCTCAGCCCCACACACACACACCCAGGTTGGAGAGTCTTGCGCCTGTAGGGGCAAGTCACCTCAACTCTGGCTGCAGGGGTATAAGAGCCCCCTCCTACCTCCAGGAAAGGGGGGGGTCTCCCGCCTTGAGGGGCGAGTTGCTGCTACCCCAGCTGCAGCTATATATAAAACCCCTTGCAGACACCCATGTGGGAGGGGTCTTCCGCATGGAACAGCGAGTCCCCTCTACTCTGGCTGCAAAGGTATACAAGCTCCCTCAGACACCCAGGTAGGAGGGGTCTCTCGCATGGAGGGGCGAGTCCCCTCTATCCTGGCTCTGGCAGTTTATGAGCTCCCCCTGACACCCTGGTGGGAGGGGTCTTCTGACTGGAGAGGCGAGTCCCCTCTATCCTGGCTGCATTGGTATAAGGCTACCCCTGACACCAACGTATGGTCTCCTGACTGGAGAGGCGGGTCCTCTCTACCATGGCTGCAGTGGTACAGGAGCTCCCTCCTACACCCAGGTGGGAGGGATCTCCCCCCTCTAGTGGCGAGTCCCCTCTACCCTGCCTGTGGCAGTATATGAATTCCCCTGACAACCAGGTGGAAGGGATCTTCCACTTTGAGGGTCAATTCCCCTCTCCCCTGGATCTGGAGATATAGGAACTCCCCCAACACCAAGGTTATTGGGTCTCTCAACTGGAGGGGCGAGTCCCCTCTACACTGGCTGCTAGGATATACAAGCTCCCTCCTGCACCAGGTGGGAGGGGTCTCCTGCCTGGAGCAATGAGGCCCCCTCTACCCTGGCTGTGGCAGTATAGAAGCTCACCCAGACACCCAGGTGGGAGGGGTCTCTCGCCTGAAGGGGCAAGTCTTATCTACCGGTGGCTAAGATGGTATACAAATGCCGCCCCCCCTACACACAGGTGGGAGTGGTCTTCCGCATGGAAGGGCCAATGGCCTCTACCTTGACTTTGGCGGTATACAAGCTCCCCCCGACACACAGGTGGGAAGGGTATCCTGCCTGGAAGGGCAAGTTCCCTCTACTTTAGCTCTTGCCATATGAGTGCTCCCAGTACACCCAGATGGGAGGGGTCTTCCTCCTTGTAGGGGCGAGTCCCCTCTACCCTGGCTGTGGTGGTTATAGGATCCCCCCCCACACACACACACATTCCAGGTGGGAGGGGTCTCCCACCTGGAGGGTCAAGTCTCCTCTACCCTGGCTTTGGCGGTATACAAACTCCCCCTGACACACAGGTGGGAAGTGTCTTTCCACTGGAGCAGCGAGTCTCCTCTACTTTAGCTCTTGCCATATAAGAGCTCCCAGTACAACCAGGTGGGAGGGGGCTTCCGCCTGCAGGAGTGTGTTCCCTCTATGCTGCCTGTGGCAAGATAGGAGCTCCCCTAGACACCCTGGTAGGAAGAGTCTCCCGCCTGGAGGGGCGAGTCCCATCTAACCTGGCTCTGGCGGTAAAGGAGCTCCAGGTGGGAGGGGGTCTCTGAACTGCAGCAGAGTCCCCTCTACCCTGGCAGCGGAGATATACAAGCTCCCCCAGACACACAGGTGGAGGCATCTCCCGCATGGAGGGGTGAATCCCCTCTATCCTGGCTGTGGCGATATATGAGCTCCCCCTGACACCCTGGTGGGAGGGGTCTCCCACCAGAAGGGGAAAGTACTTTTTACCCTGGCTGTAGTGGTATATAAACTCTCGCTGAAAGCCAGGTTGGAGGGGTCTTCTGCCTGGATGGCGAGTCTCTTCTACCCTGGCTAAGGTGGTATACAATTTCCCTGGGACACCCAGGTGGGAGGGCCTCCCGCCTGAAGGGGCGATTCTGCTCAACCCTGGCCTGGGAGTATAAGAGCCCCCTCCTACCCTCAGTAGGGAGGGGTCTCCCGCCTGGAAGAGCAAGTAGCTGCTACCGCAGCTGGAGCTGTACATGAACCCTCCCTCTCCAGACATCCATGTGGGAGGGGTCTTCCGCCCAGAGGGGTGTGTCCTCTCTACCCTGGCTAAGGCGGTATAGGAGTTAGTTACCTCCATTCCCAAGTGGGAGGTGTCTGTCACCTGGAGTTGCAAGTTGCCTCTACCCTGGCTGTGGGGGTGTACCAGCTCTCCCAGACATCCAGATGGGAGGGGTCTCCTGCTTGGAGGGGCGATTCCCCTCTATTCCTGCTGCTGTGGTATAAGAGCTTCCCCCAAACCCAAATGGGAAGGGTCTCCCGCCTGAAGGGGGGAGTCCCCTTTACCCTGGCTGCAGTTGTTTACTAGCTTTCTCTGACAGCCAGGTTGGATGGGTCTCTCACCTGGTGGGGTGAGTCCCCTCTACCCTAGGTGCCACGGTAAAGGATCTCCCCTTGACACCCAGGTGGGAGGGTCTCCGGCCTGGAGAGGCAAGTCCCCTCTGACCTGGCTGCAGTGGTATAGGAGGTCCCCCCTACACCCAGGTGGGAAGGGTCTCCCGCTTCCAGTGGCGATTCCCCTCTACTCTGCTTGTGGGAGTATATGAACTCACCTGAAAACCAGGTGGAAGGGATATTCTGCCTGGAGGGTCGATTCCTCTCTCCCCTGGCTCTGGTGGTATAGGAGCTCCCGAACACCCAGGTTATGGGGTCTCCCTACTGGAGGGGCGAGTCCCCTCGACCTGGGAAAAGGCAGTATAGGAGTTATCCCCATTATCAAGTGGTAGGTATTTCTTGCCTGGAAGTGAGAGTTTCTTCTACCCTGGCTGCTGGGGTATATGAGCTCCACCTGACACCCAAGTGGGAGGGTTATCCCACCTGGAAGAGTGAACCCCTCTATTTTAGCTCTTGCCATATTAGAGCTCCCAGTACATCCAGGTGGGAGGGGTCTTCTGCCTGCAAGGGCATGTTCCCTCTACCCTGGCTAAGGGAGTATAGGATCTCCCCACACACACACCCAGGTGGGAGGGATCTCCCGCCTGTAGGGGCAAGTCCCCTCTACCTTGGCTGCTGCAGTAATCAAACTTCCCTGGAAGCTGGGAGGGGTCTCCCGATTGGAAGGGCGAGTCCCCTCTACCCTGACTGTGGAGGTATAGGAGCTCACCCAGACACCTAGGTGGAAGGGTTTCCTGACTGGAAGGGGAAGTACGCTCTACCCTGACTGCAGCGGTATAGGAGCTCCCCTGACACCCAATTGGGAGGAGTCTCCCCCCACGAGGCTAGAGTCCCCGCTATCTTGCTAGCATTGGTATAGGAGTTTCCCAGGACACCCAGGTGGAAGCTGTCTCCCGCCTGAAGGGGAAAATACCCTCTATCATGGCTCTAGTGGTATAAGAGCTCTCCCTGACACCCAGGTGTGAGGGGTCTCCCACATAGAGGGGCCAGTCTCCTCTACCCTGGCTGCTGCATTATAAGAGTTTCCCCTGACACTCTGTTGGGAGGGGTATCCCACGTGAAGGGGAAAGAACCCTCTACCCTGGCTGAGGTGGTATATAAGCTCTCTGCCAAACCCAGGTGGGAGGAGTCTCCTGCCTGGAGGGGCAAGTCCCAGTAACCTAGCTGCAGTGGTATAGGAGCTCCATCTCCTACATGCATATGGAATATGTCTCCCGACTGGAGTTGCTATTCCCCTCTATGTTGGCTGCAGGTGTATAAAAGCACACTCTAACACCCAGGTGGTAGAGGTCTCTTGCCAGGAGCTGCGAGTCTCCTCTACCCTGGCTGCTGCAGTTCAGGAGTTCCCATGACAACCAGATTTGAGGAGTCTCCCGCCTAGTGGGTAGAGTCCCCTCTACATTGCCTGCGGTTGTATAGGAGTTTCCTCAGAAAACCCAGGTGGAAGGGGTCTCACGTCTGGAGGGGCGAGTCCCCTCTACCCTGGCTGTGGTGGTTTAGTATCTGCCCCCACACACCCAGGTGGGAAGGGTCTTCCGCCTGGAAGGGCAAGTTACCTCTATCCTGTCTGTGGCGGTATAGGAGATCCCCCTGACCCACAGGTGGGAAGGGTCTCCCAACTGGAGCAGCAAGTCCCCTCTACTCTGGCTACGGAGGTATACAAGCTCCCTCATACACCCAGGTGGGAGGGGTCTCCCGCATGGAGGGGTGAGTCCCCTCTATCCTGTCTATGGCAGTATATGAGTTTCCCCTGACACCCTGGTGGGAGGGGTCTTTTGTCCAGAGGGGCAAGTCACCTCTAACCTGGTTGCAGCGGTATAAAGTTCCTCCAGACACCTAGGCAGGAGGGGTCTCCCACCTGGAGGGGAGAGTTCCCTCTACCCTTGCTGTGGTGGTGTATGAGCTCCCACAGACACCCAGGTGGGACAGGTCCCCCTCCTGGAGGGGCGAGTTCCATCTATCCTGGCTGTGGCAGCATATGAGCTCCCCAACACTCAGGTGGGAGGGGTCATCTAACTGGAGGAGCAAGTCTCCTCTACACTGTCTGCTGCGGTATATCAGCTCCCCCTGACACCCAGGTGGGAGGGGTCACCAGCCTAGAGTGTGGAGTCCCCTGTATCCTGGCTGCAGGGGTATAGGAGCTATCCTGACGCCCAGGTGGGAGGGGTCTCTTGCCTAGAGGGGTGAGTTTCCACTACCCTGGCTGCAGCGGTATACTAGTTCCCCTCCCCAAACCAGAAGGGAAGGATCTCCAGCTAGAAGGGTCGAGTACCCTCTACTCTGGCTTAGGTGGTATACTAGCTTTCTCTGACATCCAGGTGGGAGCGTTCTTCTGCCTGGAAAGGCGAGTCTCCTCTACCTGGTTGTGGCAGTGTACAACCTCCCCCTGACACCCTGGTGGGAGGAGTACCTCGCTTGGTGCGTCAAGTACCCTCTACCCTGGCTCCAGTGGTATATGAGGCTGGGAGAGGTCTCCTATCTGGAGGG
Source organism: Urocitellus parryii (assembly GCF_045843805.1). Lineage (NCBI taxonomy): Eukaryota > Metazoa > Chordata > Mammalia > Rodentia > Sciuridae > Urocitellus > Urocitellus parryii. The sequence goes on along the minus strand of NC_135538.1, from coordinate 128,205,301 downwards.
GTAAGTTGCCTCTACCCTGGCTAAGGTGGTATACAAGCTCCCTGAGACACCCAGGTGAAAGGAATCTCCCGCCTGGAGGATTGAGTACCCTCAACCCTGGCTGCTGCATTATAGGAGCTCTGCTGACACCCAGGTGGGAGGTGTCTCCGAACTGGAGGGGCGAGTCCCCTCCACCTTGGCTCTGGAGTTATAGGAGCTCCCGCCCACACACACCCAGGGGGGAGGGGTTTCTTGCCTTGAGGGGCGAGTCCCCTCTACAATGGTTGTGGTGGGATAAGAATTCTCCCTAACAACCAGGTGAAAGGGGTCTCCTGCCTGGAGGGGCGAATCCCTGCTACCCTGGATAAGGTAGAATAAAAGCTTGCCCTGGCACAAAGATGGGAGGGGTCTCTCACCTGGAGGAGCATGTACATTCTACCTGGCTGCTGCAGTATATGAGCTTCCCCTTACACCCAGGTGAGAGGGGTCTTCCTCCTGGAGGGGCAAGTTAGCTCTCACCTGGCTGCTGCTGTATATGAGCTCCCCCAGACACCCAGGTGGGAGGGGTCTCTGGCAAGGATGGGCAAGTCCCCTCTACTCTGGCTAAGGTGTTATACAAGCTCCCCATGACACCCAGGTGGGAGGGGTCTCCTTCCTGGCTACTCATATCCTGCTGTATATGAGCTCCCCACCCACACCCAGTGGGCGGGGACTCTCGCCTGGAGGGGCGAGTCTCCTCTACCCTGGCTGAGGCAGTATACTAGCTCCCTCTGACACCCAGGAGGGAAGTGTCTCCCGCCTGGAATGGCGAGTTTCCCCTACCCTTCCTGTGGCAGTATAGGAGTTCCCATGGACACCCAGGTGGAAGGGTCTCCCGCTGGAGGGGTGAATCCCTCTACCCTGGCTGTGGCAGTGTAAGAGCTCCCCCCAGACACCTGGGTAGAAAGATTTCCCCTCCTAGAACAGTGATTCCCCTCTACCCTACCTGTGGAGGTATACAAGCTTCCCCAGACACCCAGGTGGGAGGGGTCTCCCACCTGGAGGGGCGAGTCCCCTCTACTTTGGCTGGTGCCATATTAAGAACTCCCAGGACACCCATGTGGGAGGCATCTCCTGACTGGAAGGGGGAGGCCCCTCTATCCTGGCTGCTGTGGTATAGGAGCTCCCCCCCTATACCAAGATGGGAGGTGTCTCTTGCTGAAAGGGGAGACTACCCTCCACCCTGGTTCTCCAGATCCACCAGCTCACCCTCACACTCAGGGTGGAGTGGTCTCTTGCCTTGAGGGGCAAGTCCCCTCTACAATGGCTGTGGCGGGATCAGAGCCTCCCTGACAACCAGGTGAAAGGGGTCTCCCGCCTGGAGGGGCTAGTCTCTGCTACCCTGATTGTAGCTGTATACCTGATCTGCTCCAACACCCAGATGGGAGGCGTCTCCCACTTGGAGGGGCGAATCCCCTCTACCCTGGCTAAGGCAGAATTCAAGCTCTCCCTGGCACCAAAATGAGAGGGGGTCTCTCGCCTGGAGAGGCCAGTGGGCTCTCCCCTGGCTGCTGTTATATAGGAGCTCCCCCAGACACCCAGGTGGGAGGGGTCTCCTGTGTAGAGGTGCGAGTCCCTTCTACCCTGGCTGCAGTGGTATAGGAGCTCCCCGGACACCCAGGTGAGAAGGGTTCAGCAAGCAAGGAGGGGCGAGTCCCCTCTACCCCGTGTACAGCTGTATATGAGCTACCCCCCACCATACCCATGTGGGAGGGGTCTCCATTATGGTGGGTCGAGTGCCCTCTACCCTGGCTACTGTAGTATATGAGCTCCACCTGACACCCTAGGGAGGGTCTCCCGCCTGGAGGGGCAAGAACCCTCTATCCTGGCTGCTGTGGTATATGACCTCCCCTGACACTCAGGTGGGAGGAATCTTTTGCCTGAAGGGGTGAGTCCGCTCTAGCCTGGCTAAGGTGTTATACACGCTCCCCATGACACCCAGTTGAGAGGGGTCTCCTCCCTGGAGGGGAGAGTCCCCATTACCCTGGCTACAGTGGTATATGAGCTCCCCCACCCATACCCAGGTGGACGGGGTTTCCCACCTGGAGGGGTGAGTCCCTTCTACCCTGGCTGGGGCAGTATACTAGCTCCTCCTGACACCCAAGCGGGAGGGGTCTCCCGCCTGGAGTGGCGAGTTTCCCCTACCCTTCCTGTGGCGGTATAGGAGCTTCCCTGGACATTAAGGTGGAAGGGGTCTCCCCCCTGGAGGGGCGCGTCCCCTGTACCCTGGCTATGGTGGTATAAGAGCTCCCTCTGACACTCAGGTGGGAGGCCTATCCTGCCTAGAGGGGCGAATCCCCTATACCCTGGCTGTGGCAGTATAAGAGCTCCCCTTGACACCCAGGTAGGAAGGGACTACCGCCTAGAGCAGCGAATCCCCTCTACCCTAGCTGTTCAGGTATACAAGCTTCCCCAGACACCTAGGTGGGAAGAGTTTTCCCCTTGGAGGGGCGAGTCCCCTTTAATCTGACTGCAGCAGTATAGGGGCTCCCCTAACACCCAGGTGAGAGGGGTCTCCAGCCTGGCTGGGTGAGTCCCCTCTACACTGGCTGTGGTGGTATATGAGCTTCCATCGAAACCCAGGTGGGAGGGGTCTTGCCCTGGAGAGGTGAGTCCCCTCTAAACTGGCTGCAGCGGTATACAAGATCCTACAGACACCCAGGTGGGAGGGGTTTCCCGCCTGGTGGTGCAAGTACTCTCTACCCTGGTTGGGGCGGTGTACTAGCTCCTCTGACACCCAGTTGGGAAGTGTCTCCTGCCTGGAGGGGTGATTCTCCTCTACCCTGCCTGTGGAGATATAGGAGTTCCCCCAGACATCCAGGAGGGAGGGGTCTCCCACCTGGAGGGGCAAATCCCCTCCACCCTGCATGTGGAGGTATATAAATTCCCTCAGACATTCACATGAAAGGAGTCTCCCGCCTGGAGGGGAGAGTCCCTATTACAGGGGCTGCAGCTGTATAGGAGCCCCCTCCACTACAAACCCAGGTGGGAGGGGTCTCTTGCCTGAACTGCAAGTCCACTCTACATGGGCTGAGGCAGAATACAAGCTAGCCTGGATACCAAGGTGGGAGGGGTCTCTCGCCTGGAGGAGCCAGTCTGCTCTACTCAGGCTGCACAGGTATAAGAGCTCCATAGACAACCATGTCCCTTTTCATTCACCCAGGCCCAGGTCCTAGCGCTTGGCTCTCCATTACTGGGCCTGACTCCTTGCTTGATCCCCTGGTGCTCCTCAAGGACCCTGTCCCTGTCCCTTGTTTTCAGGCCCCTTTTACAAGCCCCTCCTGTGACTCCCCTCTGTTCCCCTTATGCGGAGGTATCCTGGCACTGCCCAGACCCTCTGCTCCCCCAGCTTCTTTCTATACTGGGCTCCTCAATGAGTCCTGGCTGCCCACTGACCCCACCCCAGACTCTGATACCCAAACCACAGGTATCACCTCTCAGTGCATGCTTTTGCCCCTCCTTTGGTCCAGGTCCTTCTCTGAGGATCTACTCACCTGGGCAGAGGAGCAGAATTGGCTGGCCTCTGCACCCTGAATGCTCCCAGTGGGAAACACAGCCCTGCCACTCACCTGTGTCCCCTTTTGCTGAGAGCCATGTGTCATTCCAAGTAGTTGCTGTTTGAACCTACAAGGCTTTGTGACGGCTCGGTTATTCGTGCCCAGCCAGACTGCGGCACCCTTTGCCACCTGAACCTTGATGCTTGGCAGTTAACATGTGACTTGCTCCAACCCAGCCCTGAGAGATGCCCTCCCTTCTCTCCAGTGCCCTCTTGCCTTTCATGCTGCCCCTACCCCAACCCAGCCTTCACTAACCTTGCTCCATTGCGATCCACTCCCAGGGCCTGGCTGCTCACCTGAGCCCCTGACCACTTTTCTCATGTCCTTTAGCATAGCATGGAGTCTCTGTATTGGGTCTGACCTGGGGGCCTCCTGCTTTTGCCTACCAGTGGGCTTCCCTAGGTGCCCCTTGAACTCTTCTCTGTCTTCTGGTCCTCTTACAACCCCTTCCTCACATTCCCCTTGAGAATTATCCTGGTGCTTGTGGGTCTCCTTCTCTTTGTGTCTTCCATGCATCTCTTTGGGTCTCTCATCCAGGTCGGTTGGGTGGGTCCCTTTCCTGGGCTGCTGGCTTGGGTCCTGGGTCTTGCCCCTGTGAGCACCCACCATGGCCCCCCACCTTCTCTCCCATCGCCCTCCTCCTGTCCCCCTTCCCTTTTCATGCCTCCTTTGCCAGGTCCCTGGCCCTGGATTCTAATCTAGGCCAGGGCACCTAATGGAAAACAGAGCCCTGCTCCTCACCTGGGCCCCTTGCTCTTTCTGGGTTGTTGGTCCTACACCCAGAATACTGACACCTGATAGTGGCCCTGGGCCTGTACCTGCCTGACCCTGTACCTGCCTGACCCTGTACCTGCCTGACCCTGTACCTGCCTGACCCTGTTGGATTCCCTGCCTTCCCACCCAAGTCTTGCCACTGCCCTGAGCCCTCTGCCCCAGCCCCAGGCCTTGGCTCTCCATTCCCTGTCCTGGCTCTTTGCTTGAGCCTCTGATGCCCCTTGTTGCCCAGAGTGTGCCTGGGTGTTGACTGTGGGCCCCTTTCTTGGGTTGCTTCCCTGCTCCCCTTGGTGTTCCTGCACTGCGTCCACAAGTGCCACCTGCCTGCCCAGTCCTGTCCTTTGCTGTTCTCCCCTGGTGTGGGCCCTCCTCTAGGTCCTAACCTGGGCTCCTTGCTAGGGTCCAGGTCCTACCCAACACCCATCCTCCGGCCCTTCTGCTGTGCCCTTCTATGGACCTCTTTTTGTTCCTGTCCCTGCAAAGCCCCCTTTCCTGATCCCTTCCCCGGGATTCACACCCACGCCAGGGGAGTCGACCTGGCCTATTGACCCTCCTGGCTCCCTAAGGGAAAAAGTAGCCCTGCTTCTTGCCTGGGCCCTTTGGCCTCCTTCAGCCTGGGTCCTGCTCCCCAACCCTGACACCTATCTGTAGAGCTGGGCCTTCAGCCTTCATCTCTATGGGCCACCAGCTCCCCTCTCTCTTCTCCCTACCCTCCCCAGCCCTGCTCTGGTCCAGGTGCCTCCCTGAGGATCTACTTACCTGGGGTAGAGGAGTGGAATTGGCTGGCCTCTGTGCACTGAAAGTTCCTATGGGAAACAGAGCCCAGCCCCTTGCCTGAGCCCCTTTGGCTGCCCAAATCCTGACACCTGGCAGTGGACTTAGGCCTTGTGCAGACTTTGCTCTGCTTGATCCCCTCCCTTCCCACCTCTGCCCTCTTGACTTGCATGCTGCCCCTACCCCAACCCAGCCTCCCAGAACCTTGACCCTTTGCGCTCCAGTCTTCAGTCCTGGCTCCTCGCCTAGGCCCCTGACTGCATTTGTTCTTCGTGTGGAGTAGTGTCACATGGCTTCATATGGCAACTCTTCATGTGGGGTGGGAAGTGGGGTCCCTTTCTTTTGCCCCCTATCTCACTCCCCTCAGTTCCTTTGCATTGCCCACCTCACTGTCTCCTCATTCTTGTGTCACCACTTCCTCCCCTTCCCTGCTTTCCACTTGTGCAGTTCCCTATTTCTTGGGTCTCTCATCATCTTGGGTCAGGTCGATCCCTTACCTGGACTCCTTGCTTGGTTCCTGGCTCTCCCACCTCTCCACACCACTGGGACTTCGTGTGAAGCCCTCCCTTCACCTTCCTCCTGGCCCCTTCCCTTGCCAGCCACCTTTGCCTAGTTCCTGGCTTTTTTTCCTATAAGCCAGTGCGGCTTATAGGAAAGAGAGCCCTGCCCCTGGCCTGGGCCCTTTGCTCTCCCTGGGCCCTTGGTCCTGCCCCCAGAGCACTGAAAGCTGGCAGTGGCCCTGGGCTTGGAGCCTGCCTCCTCCATGCGGGATCCCCTGCCTTCTCTCCCCACCCTTGTCCACTTACCTGAGACCCTGCTTCAGCCCTTGGCTCTTCATTCTCTGGCCTGGCTCCTCACTTGATCCTCTTGTGGCCCTTCTTGCTCAGGGTTTCTCTGGAGTTTGTGTGCAGGCCCCTCTCTAGGGCTGCTTCCCTGCTCCCCTTGGATTCCCTGTACTGCAGTACCCTAGTGCAGCCCCACCTTACTGGCCCCACCTTTCCCTGCTATCCCCATAACTGGGCCCTTCTCTAGGTCCCTAACCTGGGCTCCTTGTTTGTATTATGGCCCATATTCCACCTTTGGGCTGTGCCCTCCTTTGGCCCTCCCGTAGACCCTGTCAATGTTGGGCCTCTTTTTCTTATCTCTTTCGCAGGATACTCACCCAGGCCAGGAGACTGGACCAGGCCTTTCGACCCTGCAGACTCCATTTTGTTAAACATAGCCCTTCCCCCTTGCATAGGCCATTTGGCCTCCCTCAGCTCAGGCCCTGCTCCCGGATGCTGACAACTGCAGTGGGCATGGGCCTTGAACCTTCCTCCTTTGCACCACCAGCTCCCTCCCTTGCCTTCCTCCCCTCACCAGCCCTGTCTGTTTTCATGCACCTCTGCCCCCAGAACTTGCTGTTGGCTCTCTGTTCCTGGGCCTGGCTCCTTGCTTGAGCCCCTGGCCACACTTCTTAAGGACCTTGCTCATGTACCTTGATTTCAGGCCCCTTACTCGGGGCCCTGTTATGACTTCACTCTGTTTTCCTTGTGCTGTGGCATCCTGGCAATGCCTGGACTCTTCCTTTCACTGCTTCTGCCTAGACTGGGTTACTTGATTGGGTCTTGCTCCCTACCAACTCCCCCACCATGTCAGGACGAAAGGCATTTCCTCACAGTCCCCTCCTTTGGCACTCCTTTGTTTCTAGTCCCTCTCTGAGGATCTACTCACCCAGAGCAGACTACTGGCCTCTCCTAGAAACACAGCCTTGCCCCTCCCCTGATCCCCCTTACAGCAGAAACCTGACACCTGGCAGTGGAAGTGTGCTTTGCACCAGACATGCCCTGCACCATTCCCTCCCTTCCCTCACCTGCCCTCTGGCCTTCAATGCTGCTACAACCCTAACCCAGCCTTGCTGACCATGAACCTTCAACTGAGCCCCTGATCATGTGCCCGAGTTGTGTGGCATCATGTGGCTTCACCTGGTGTCATTCCGTTTTGGGCTCCCTAGTGTGCTTCTCTTGGTTTTCCCTGTGCTTCCAGCTGACTCCTCCTTCTCATGTCACCACTTTCTTCCCATCCCCTTGTGTTTTACCTAGGCGCACCTGGGAGCCTCCTGCTCTTTGGGTCCCTCATTTTTGGTCAGTCGGGTGAGGCACTTGCCTGAGCTCCTTACTTGGGTCCTGACTCTGGACCCTCTCTGCATCCACCTTGACCCTGCACCGTGCCCTCCCATTGACCTCTTCCGGGGCCCTGTCCCTTGCCAAGCCCCCTTTGCCTGTTCAATGGCCCTGGATTCTCATCTGGGTCAGGGCACCTTATGGGAACAGAGCCCACCCCTCACCTGGGCTCCTTGCTCTCCTTTGGTGCTTGGTCCTAAACATGGAACTTGGACACCTGGCAGTGACCCTGGGCCTCCAGCCTGCCTGTCGCCTCTCAGATCCCCTGCCTTCCCTCCCCAGCACTGTATACTGTCCTCAGTCCCCTGCCCCAGCCTTGGCCCTCAGCTCTCAATTCCCTGTCCTGGCTCCTCCCTGGAGCCTCCGGTCCCCCTTCTTGCTCCCAGCTTTCCTGGGATTTGACTTTGCACCCCTTGCTTGGGCTGATTTTCTGCTTCCCTTCCTTGCAGAACCCTAGTGCTGCCTGCCTGCCCATTCCTGCCTTTCCCTGCTCTTCCCTGGCATGGGACCACATCTAGGTCCCTAGCCTGGTCTCCTGGCTAGGGTCCTGGCCCCCAACCCAACTACACACATCCTCTGGCCTATTCTGCTGTGCCCTTCTTTGGACCTCCTGTTGTCCCTATTTCTGCCACACCCATTTTCCTGATCCCTTTTACTAGGATGCACACCAGGGCCTGGGACTTGACCTGGCCCTTTGGCCCTTTGAGCTCCATTTGGGAAAATGTAGCCCTGCCCCTTGCCTGGGCCCTTTGGCCTCCATCAGCCTGGGCCCTACTCCCCAACCCTGACACCAAGCAGTGGACCTGGTCTTTGAGCCCTCCTCTCCCTGCGCCACCAGCACCCATTTCTATTCTCCACCCCCTCCCCAGCCCTGTCCATTTTCATGAGACACCTGCCTAGGTCCTGCCACTTGGCTCTCCACTCCTTGGCCTTGTCTCTTGCTTGAACCCCTGGCCCATTTTTTCAGGCCCATTTTTCCAGCCCCCTCCGTGGCCTTCCTCTGTTCCCCTTGTACTGTGGTATCCTGGCACTGCACGGACCCTCCCCTCTCCCTGTTTAACCCTAGCCTGGGATACTTGAAGGGGTCCTGGCTCCCCACCGCCCCTACCCCCAATTCCAGATGCAAGGTAAACCCTTACAATGCCATGCTTTGGCCCTCCTTTGGTCCTGGTCTTTCTATGAAGTTACTCACCTGGGGCAGAGGAGTGGAATTGATTGGCCTCTGGGCCCAGAAGGCTCCCTATGGGAAACCCAACCCTGCCCCTTGCCTGAGTCCCCTTCACCTTCCAAACCTTGACACTTGGCAGCGGACTTGGGCCTTCTGACCTTGTCCTGCATGATCATCTCCCTTCCCTCCCCTACCATCTAGCCTTACATGATGCCCTTACCCCAACCCAGCCCTCCCTAACCATGATGTTTTGCACTCTAGTTTCTAGACCTGGCTGTTTGGCTAAGCCCCAGACCACATTCCTCATGTTGCATGGCATCCCAAGGTGGCACTTCACCTTAGGGATTACCTGGGGTCCCTTGCTTGGGCCCCTTAGTGCACTCCGCTGGGTGTACTTTGCTCTGCTCTCTGTTTCCACATCCTAGTGCCAACCCTTCCTCTTCTTCCACTCTCATTTTCCTCTAGAGTGCTGGCCTCCTGTTTCTTGGGTTTCTAATGCTCTGTTGGTGGGATCGATCTTTTGCCTGTTATCCTGGCTTGGTTCCTGGCTCTTGCCCCTCTCTGCACCCACCGCAACCCTCTGCCCTGCCCTCCCGTCATCCTCCTCATAGCCCCAATCCCTTGCCAGGCCCTCGTCTGGGCAAGGCACCTCATGAAAAAGAGAGCCCTGTCCCTAGCCTGCGCCCTTGGTCCTACTCTTGGAAACCTGAGTCCTGGAAATGGCCCTGGACCTGGAGCCTGCCTCCCCACTGCCATATCCCCTGCCTTCCCTCCTCCACCATGTCCACTGTCCTGATCCCCGGCCCCATCCCTGACCCTTGTCTCTCCATTCCCTGGCTTGTCTCCTCACTTGAGCATCTGGCAGCTCTTCTTGCTCTCTGCTTCCCTGAGCTTGTACTGGGGGCCCCTCCTTTGGGCTGCTTCCCTGCTTTTCTTGGCTTCCCTGCATGTCAGAACACTAGAGCTGCCTGCTTGCCCAGCCCCACCCTTCCCTGCTCTTTCAGGATACAGCCCTCCTCTAGGTCCCTAGCCTGGTATCTCTGCTGGGGTCCTGGCCCCCACCCCATCAAAAGGCATCCTGCAGCACTTCCTGCTGTGCCCTTCTTGGGACCTCCTGTTGTCACTATCCCTGAGGTGCCCCTTTTTGTGATCCCTTTACCAGGATGCTCACCAGGGGCAGGGTACTGGACCTGGCCTTTGGCCCTGCAGGCTCTCTTTTGGAAAATGTAGTCCTTCCTCTTTTTCTGGACACTTTGGCCTCCCTCAGCCCTGGCCCAGCTCCCCAATCCTGACACCCATCAATGGACCTGAGCCTTGAGCCCTCCTCTTCCTGCACCAGCTGTGCCACTTTCTTCCCGCCCTCCCCTCCCTACTCGTATCTGTTTTCATGGGACCCCTGCCCAGGCCAATGCACTTGGATCTCCATTCCTGGGCTGGGCTGTTGCTTGAGGCCACCCTTCTCTAAGACCCTGTCCCTTTTCCTTGATTCCAAACACCTTTTTCGAGCCCCCTCCTGTGCTTCCCTTCTGTTCTCCTTCTATTGAAGTGTCACCCCCATCCTCCACAGAAAAGTCTTAACTGGGCTTCTCCAGAATTTTTTACCATGGCTGTTTTTAGGACTGTCAGAAAAAGAATCTCTGCAAAAAAGTTCAATGTTGATTAACTTTCTATTTTCCTATTGCCCTGTTTTACTTAGCCACTGGCCAAGTAGATAACAACACTCCAGATGCTGGGCACCCCTTACTAGCTTTTCACAAACATCCAGTATAGTACTTTGTATAAATGTGTAAACAAGGCTGCTGGCCTTGAGCTGGGCTTCACAGAGATGTCTATATTTTTAAGATATGCTACCAACTGGGCTCCATGGTAACAACTGGCAGGGAGAGGAAAAATGGGAAAAAGAAACTCTCCCCTTTTCAGGAGTTGTCCTTGAAGAGTTAACTTGCCCAAAACAGTGAAAAAAAGCTGCTTTTATGTGAACTTTTTCAGACTGTGAACTTCTGAACCTCTCCCCTTACTTGCTGGGTATAAAATTCTGAAACTACCTGAACTCGGGTTTCATGGGATTGATTGATTACAGCAAAAGCAGTGGCCTCTAAGCCTGGTTGCAGCCAAATAAAACTGTTTCCTGCTATGTTCAGTGCCTTGCCTTGTTTGTCCCTAAAACATTTGTGGGGACCCAGATAGGACAGAGAAGGTAAAAAAGGCTATTGTGCCTCTCTTATCTCTGGGGACCCACTTCCCTGGGGCGGTGGGGGACAGCGTTCCCCTTGGCTCACCCAGGCAACTCTTGGCCTGAAGGAGGCTCAACTCACCCAGCAACCTGGGGCTACCACCCCAGAGCACAAAGGGACTCACAGGCAGCAGGAACAGAATTAGGATTTTGGAGCACTGCCCAACTAAACAGTTAGGACCTGGATCCATTTGTTTTTAGAAGCCCACCTGACTTCCCCTTGGAGGCCTAAGCAGGTGAAGAGAGCCTAGATCAACCTCTATTGGGTCCCAAGTATTCTCCAAAGTGGTTGGAGCTGAAACAGACCAAGGGAGTTGCACAAGTAGACAGTGTTCAGGTCAGTGAGCAGAGGGGAAATAGTGACACCTTTTTTGTTTGGTTTGGAATTGTTGGAATTTGGGCAGTATAGAAATTTACTTCTGAACATGTCTGTGGGAAAATTATGCAAATGAGATGGACAAAGGGAAGGTTTGCTACCCAACCCCAGGGCCAAAGCAAGTGTGGAGTCCTAATCTGAGTTTCCATGGCCCCTCATATAGTCTATGGTGGAAATTCACCAACAAACATCTAGGTGAGTGCTCCAGGTCAGGGGCTGATGCAGACCCACAAGGCTAAGAGGGCCCTAAGTCCCCACAAAGGAAACAGCCAGAGATGGACAAAGCAAGTCTTGTCCTAAATGTGCAACACCCATGCAGGCTGGAACATGGGAGGCACACAAAGAAAACTGCGCCTTCTGAAATGTTTGTTAGAAACCTTTAGGAAGGTTTTCCTGGTAACTGTAGGGTGAAACTCACTCCACAATGGTGATATACTCTCTGAATTACAATGGCCCACCCAAGATGTGGGTTGGCCACCAGAAGGATCTTTAGATGAGAGAGTCATTACTGAGGTCCTTTTTATTATTGTTGGAGTCACTGAACCATTTCACTTACATTTACTGCTGTCAAGAGATAGTATAGAAACAGCCCCCTTGGTCGAGAGCCTGTCTAGATGGACAGTCAAAGCTGATGTTAGCCAGGAGCCTAGTGATCTCTAAGATACAGCGGAAAGAAGCTAAACAGAATACTTGATGGAGGAAAAACAGGAAGGGGAATAGTTTTCCCCATGATCCAGAAGAGGACCCACCACCTTATGTTCCACTCTACCCAACATTGCCAAGACCACTGGAACAGCAAACTGTCCCCTCAGCCCCATCATCCTCAGATGCAACAAATGATGGCCCCCAATACTGGCCATTACTTCCTCTTTGGGATCCTCAGAGCCAAAGGCTTCCTAGAACCAAAGACTCTTTCACCTCCCAAGATTGAGTTGGGAGATTTGCACCAAGACTAGAGCCACAACTTAGAAAAGAGCACTCCAGGTGCTCCTGCAAGGGACTAAAGGACCTGCTCATATTGACCAGAGGGAAACACCTGAGGAAGACAAGGCAGTTTTGTGTGGCAACCTTTCACCTCCATTGTGCTGATAAGCTGGAGAAATCATACTTCCTCCTACATGGAGAAACCCTGGACCATGACTGATCTGATGCAGCCCATTATCCAGACCTAGGATGGGGCCCCAACAAAGAAGAAGGGCTAAAAATAAAGAGATATCAAGAAGCCCTCATTGGAAGTCTAAGAAAAAAAAAATAAGAAAGAAACTGTGCCCAAGAGTTAAAAGGAATCAGAGCCAGCCTTAAGCCCTAGCCTAAGCCCTAGCCTAAGCCAGAGCACATCTGCAGACAAACAGAGCTTATCAAAGCCTTCCTCCAGCATCTCCCCTCTTGCACCTTTGATAGCCCTGAACATTTCTCTGCACCCCACATCTTCCTAAGGTCCCTCTGCCTTATGAAACCTGCAGTAATGATCAAAAGAGTTGTGCCCAACTGACTCAGAGCTGAGCGTCCAGGCCACTGCCACTGCTGCCCCTCTTATTGCCCAGAGTTGCCCAAGAGAAGAGGGGCTCCATACAAGCATAGCTGCCACAATGCAAGTTTGTCAGGGAACAGATGCAGAGGCTCAAGCAACAGGTGACTAATGCAGCCTTTGTGGAACAGGCTCAGAGTGACATTTGCCAAAAATTACAAACTGGCTTTACTAAGAAGTGAGCCACAGAGATGAAGAAGATGGCCACCATAGTTTTCCAAAATGAAGACCCAGAGGCTCAAAGACAGGCAGACTAAAAGATAAAGAGAAGGATGAATCTCCTTACAGCTGCCCTCACCATAAACCCAGAGGTCACTCAAAGGGGGGTCTCACTAGAACAAAGCCAGTGGTCCAAATGTTTATAAGGGAAAAAAGCATGGCCAGACAAAAGAGGAAGGCTCCAGTGGCCCTGGTGGGCAAGCACCCAGTTCCATGCTCAAATGCTAAGCCTTGAACAAAGAAGGAATGAATGTTTTCCCCTAGCCTTTGGCCCCAACCCCTCCTTTCAGTTTCTTCCCAGTTGCTCAGAAGTGGATGATCGACTAATATGGCAGGGGTCCCATAGACACACACAACTGCATCTGATGCATGGGACCCAGTAACTCAAGAGGGCTCAGCTGCTGCAAGCCCAAAACTGAACCAGAAATATATGCATGTTAATACCTGATAGTGGGCCATAGTGTGCATACTCCAAAAGGACATGCCACCCTGGATCCACAACAAATGCTGTGAGCCACCAACAGGAAAGGACACAGAGCCCCATGCACCAAGGCATAACAAACAAAAACACAAGCATGGCAGCTACTATACACAATTAGAGCAGGCTCCCACCTATCAAGAGGAGAAAGCCACACCAACAAAGAGCAACACCTAGGTGAGCACAATGTGGTTGCCACACCAGGACCTTCAGGGAAGCTGTCCTCCAACCTTGGCAGGTGGCCCATGCTGAGATTGACAAAGGTGCCTTTTATACAAATGGTGTCCCAGGTCATAAAACCCTGTGAAGATTGACATTAGATTTGAGAGTTGGACAATCCCAGCAGCCAAGATCCTACACTGGGAGATAACCAAAAAAAAAAAAAAAAAAAAAAAAAAAGTCCTGCATCTTAAAGTGCAAGAGAATCTATGTATGCTCCCCTTCCCTAAATGACATTTCCTCCCAGGGGCTTTAGGACACCATCCTTGAGACAGTACTGGACTCTGACTTAAAAGCCCCTATCTATCAAGAAAAAGGTCAAATATTTTGGTTACCATCTGACTCAGCAACAGAACAGACAATAGCCACTGGGCCTCAAAACAAACAGGAAATCTGCTCAATTCCATTCCTTTCAATCTGCCATCAGAATACAGAATTCTTGGGGGCTACCAGATTCAGCCATATATGGAACCCCAACTTTCAGTTATAGCAAAACCCAATAATAGCCATTTCTTCCCCTTTGGGGTCCTCAGAGCCAAAGGCTTCCTAGAACCAAAGACTCTTTCACCTCCCAAGATTAAGTTGGGAGATTTGCCCCAAGACCAGAGCCACAACCCAGATGAGAGCACTCTAGGTGCCCCTGTGAAGCCACAATGGAGGGATAATGGGATCCTCTAATATGGGGGCTACCTAAGCAAAAGACCTTTGAGGACATTTAACAAGCACTCTCAGTGCATCTGGACTAGGATTCCCTGACCTCACAAAGCTTTACTTTCTGTACATCCAGGAACAGTGTAAAATGTTTATAGGAGTCTTGACATGGACATCTGTCCAAAGAGCTGGGCTCTGTAGCCCAAGATTGTCCACCTTGTTTATGAGCCCTTGCAGCCACAGATCTTCTGGTGTTGGAAGCTGATAAACTGACTATGGGACAAAAATTGGTTTTCAGGTTTCCTCATTCAGCGTTGACATTGGGAGAGTACAAAGGACAATATTGGTTGACTAATGGTCAATACCATGGCATGTTATGTAAAAAACCTATGTATCCATGGGGAATTCATCCAGACTCTGAACCCAGCAACCTTGCTGCCCATTGGACCTGGACAAACTGATCATGACTGCATTGAAGTCATGGATGAAATGTTCTCCAGCAGACCACACTTGGCAGACCAGCCCTCAGGAACCCTGCTGTGGAGTACTTTGCAGATGGAAGCAGTTTTATGAAAGATGGGGTATGTTTTGCTGGATATGCAGTGGTCACTCTGGACTCCACTGTTGAGGCAGAACCTCTGCCTCAGGGAACCTCAGCACAAAAAAACAAAACTTATTGCTTTGACTCAAGCACCTCAGTTGACAGAAGGAGTCTGTGTGGATATTTACATAGACTCAAAATATGTGTTCGCTACCCTTCATGTTCCTAGGGCCTTATGTAAGGAAAAGGGGCTCATTAACTCAGGAGAAAAAAAAAGGAATGATGTATGGGCAAAAAATTCTTAAACAATGGAATGCACTGTGGGCTCCAAGGAAAGTTGTGATTATAGATTGCCAAGGTCATTGAAAGGGAAACACTGTGGTTTCTCATGGCAACCAGAGAGCTGACAGAGAGGCCAGGTTAGCTGTCTGCAAGAAATGAGAAGAAAATCCAATCCCAGGTTTAAAGGATGTCCTTCTGCTTGGCCAACTATTTAACAGAGTGGGAGCCAACATACTCCCAATATGAATGTAAATGGTTTAAGACTGAAAAATAAAATTTTCTCCAGGAGGATGATGGAGATATTGTGATGGCTGGTATAGCCATCCCGGAGATTCTAGCCCCAGCCTTTATCAAACAGTTCCACAGGAGAACATGTTGGACATTCCACACTTGAGACAGTTCTGAGTCAACATTTCTATGTCCCCTGGCTCACAAACTTTACCTGGATATTCTGAAAACAATGTGAGGTTTGTGCTTACAACAATACTTGTCAGGGGCCAGAGCTTCTTCCAGGAATCCAAACTATAGGTGGAGCACCTTGTGAAGACTTGGAAGTAGACTTCACTGAACTGCCACACTCATGGGGCTATAAGCAACTTTTGGTTTTTGTGTGTTCCTACTCTGACTGGGTGGAAGCCTTTCCCACCTGCCCTGAAAAGGCTAGGGAGATAACCAGGATGCTTCTCTGGGAAATGATTCCAGATTTTTATCCCAATCACTATTGGCTCAGACAATGGACCAGCTTTTGGACAGAGGTGATATGATTACTGACCAAGAGTTTAAACATCAGATGGAAGTTACATACTGCCTATAGGTTGCAGAGTTCTGGTAAAGTTCAAAGAATGGACAGGACTTTAAGTCTCAATTGGGTAAGCTGTGTCATGAGACTCACTTATATTGTGATGAACTTCTCCCTACTACACTGTTGAGAATTAGATCCACTCCCACTAGGAGGACTGGATTCTCTCATTATGAGATAATGTACATGAGGCTCCCCCTTATTAGGGGACCATTAGGAGACTTAAGAGAGAAAGGAGAATTCACCCTGAGATGACAGCTTCAGGCCTTAGGAAAAACTTTACAGGTTCTCAACCAATGGGTTAGAGAAAGATTGCCACTAAGTTTGACCACAGGTGCACACTCCTTCAAGCCTGGAGATTGATTCTGGGTCAAAGAATGAAATATTCAAACATCTAAACTTCTTTGGAAGGGCCCTTTCCCTGTTATTTTATCCACCCCAACTGCAGTCAAGTTAGCATAAATAGGTCCCTTGATTGACTACACCAGACACAAGCCTTCATGATTAATTTATAGGGAGCATCATTAAAGGGGGGAATTTAAGTGACACCTCCTTTCTCCACAGAAAAATCTTACCTGGTATTATAAAGAAATCTTCACCATGGCTGATTTTAGTACTGCCAGCAAAAGAGGCTCTGCAAAAGAGTTCAATGTAGATAAACTTTACATTTTCCTGTTACCCTGTTTTACTTGGCCACTGGCTGAGAAGATACCAGTACTCCAGGTGCTGGGCACCTTTACTAGTTTTTCACAAACATATCCTCTATAGTAGTTTGTAGAAATGTGCAAACAAAACCTCTGGCCTCTAGCTGGGCTTCACAGAGATTTCTAAATTTTTAACATATGTTACCAAATGGGCTCCATGATAACAACTGGTAGGGAGATAAAAAATGGGAAAAAGAAGCTCTCCCTACTCTGGTATTATCCTTGAAGAGTCAACTTGTCCTAAACAGTGAAAGAAAAAGCTGCTTTTATGTGAACTTCTGTAGTCTGTGAACTTCTGAGCCTTTCCAATACATGCTGGGTATAAAATTATAAAACTGCCTGAAATCAGGGTTCAGGGGATTGATTAATCACAGAAAAAGCTGTTCCATCTGAGCCTGGCTCCAGCCAACTAAAACTGTTTCCTGCTATGTTAGGTGCCTTGCCTCATTTGACCTTACAACAGTACTGTTCTATCCTGGCATTGCCCGGAATCTCCCATTCCACTGCTTCTCCCTAGGCTGGGCTCCAAGATTGGGTCCTGACTCCCCACTGACCCTTCAATTCCAGACACAAGGTATCCCCTCACAGTGCCCTCCTTTGGTACTCCTTTGATCCAGGGCCCTCTCTGAGGATCTACACCTCTGTGGCACAGGAGTGGAATTGGCTGGCCACTGCCCACTGAAGGCCAAGTGCTGACTTTGCCCTGTCTGGTCCCTTCCCTTCAATCCCCTGCCCTCTAGCCTTGCATGCTGCCCCTACCCCAACCCAGCTCTCCTAATCCTGATGTTTCAAGCTCCAATTCCAGGATGAAGCTGCTCACCTAAGCACCTGATTGCGTTCCTTTTGTCAAGTGGCTTCCCGCGGGGTCTCTTATTGTTGGGACAGACCTGGGGGCCCCTTGATTGGGCCCCCTATTGAGCGCCCCTCCTTGCGCTTTGTGCTGCCCTCTGTCTCCTCATCCTATCAACGCCCCTTCCTCTCCTTTCCCTAGGGCTTTCCCATGGAGAGTGGGCCTACTGCTACTTGGATTCCTAATCTTCTTTTGGGGAGTTGGTCCCTTACCTGGAATCCTTGCTTGGATCCTGCCTCTTGCCCCTCTCCGCACCCACCCTGACCCTGTGCCATGCCTTGTGGTCACTGTCCTGCTGGACTTATCCCTTGCCAGGTCCCCTTGGTCTGGTCCCTGGCCCTTGATTCTCATTTGCACCAGGGCATCTTGTGGGAAACAGAGCCCTGGCCCTCATGTGGGACCCTTGCTCTCCCTGGGCTCTTGGTCTTGCACCCGGAACTATGACACCTGGCAGGGGTGCTGGCACTCGAACCTGACTCCCACCGACTGGAACCCAGCCTTCCCTCCCCAGCCCTGTCCACTGTCGAGAACCCCCTATCCCAACCTTGGCACTTAGCTCTCCATTCCCAGGCATGGCTCCTCACTAAATTCTCTGATGGCCATTCTCAGTGCTTTTCTGCACATTGTCTGAGGGCCTCTCACTGGGGTTGCTTCCCTGCTCCCCTTGGCTTCCCTGTACTACAGTACCCTAATGCAGGCCTGCCTTCCCGGGTCAACGTTCCTTGCTCTCCCCTGGCCTGGGCCTTCATCTATGTCCCTTGCCTTGGCTCTTTGCTTGGGTCCTGGCCCCCAACCCACTAACACTTGACCTGTGAGCCTTCAGGTTGTGACCTCCTTTGGCCCTCTGGTTCTTGAATGGGTCCTGGCAGCCTAACCGACCACATACCTCCGCAAACCAGGTATCCTTCACAGTACCCTCTTTGGCCCCTCCTTTGGTCCAGGTCCCTCTCTGAGGATCAACTCAGTTGGGGCACAGGAGTGGAATTGGCTGGCCTCTGTGCCCTGAATGCTCCCTGTGGGAATCACAGCCCTGCCACTCGCCTGAGTCCCCTTCACTGCCTGAACCTTGAGGCCTGGCAGTTAACATGGTACTTGCTCCAACCCAGCCCTGAGTGATCTCCTCCCTTCCCTACCCTTCCCTCTCTCCTTGCATGCTGCTCCTACTGCAACCCAGCCCTCCCTAACCTGACCCTTTGCACTCCAGTACCTGGGCCTGGGCATTCACCTGAGCCCATGACTGCGTTCATCATGGCCCTTGACATAGCAAGGAGTCTCTTCATATTGGGTCTGACCTCGGGGGCCCTTGATTGGGCCCACCAGTGGGCTCCCCAGTGCCCCTTGGCTTCTCCTGGTTCTCCCAAAGGCCCTTTCTCCCCTTACCCCTGTGCTTTTTTCTGGTTCTTGCAGGTCTCCTGTCCTTGGATCCCTCATCACCATTGATTGGGTGGGTCCCTTGCCTGGGTGCCTGGCTTGGGTCTTGGCTCTTGACCCTCCATGCACCAACCCCAACCCCTAGCCATGCCTTTCCATTGCCCTCATTCTGGCCCCATTCCATTTCCTGGCACCCTTTGCCAAGATCTTGGCCCTGGATTTTCATCTGAGCCAGGGTGCCTTATGGGAAACAGAGCTCTGCCCCTCACCTAGGCCCTGTACTCTCCCTGGGTGCTTGGTCCTGTACCAGAAACCCTGAACCCTGGAGGTGGCTCTGTGCCTGGAGCCTGACTGCCCCCTGCTGGATACCCTGCCTTCATTCCCAACTCTTGTCCAGTGACATGAACTCCCTGCCCAAGACCTGGCTCTTGGCTCTCAGTTCCCTGGCCTGGCTCCTCACTTGAGACTCTGCTGGCCCTTCTTGTTCACTGCTTTTCTGGGCATTGTCTGAAGGCCCTTCCCTGGAGCTGCCCCCCTGCTCCCCTTGACTTCTCTGTATTGCAGTATCCTAGTGCAGCCCTGCCTCCCGGGCCGGAGTTCCCTGCTCTCCCCTGTCCTGGGCTCTCCTCTAGGTCCCTTGCCTGGGCTCCTTGCTGGGATCCTGGACCCCACCCCACTTAAATTTGACTTTTGGCTCTTCAGGTTGTGCCCTCTTTCTACCCTCCTGTAGTTTCTGTCTCTGCCAGGCCCGCTTTCCTGATCCCCTACCGAGGATGCTTACCTGGCTAGGCAACTTGATCTGGCCTCTTGCCCCTGTGAGCTCCCTTTGAAAAAATGTAGCCCTGCCCCTTGCCTGGGCCCTTTGGCCTCCCTATCCCATGTCCTACTCCTGAACCCTGACACCTTGCAGTGGACCTGGGCCTTGAGCCCTCCTTGCCCTGTGCCACCTGCTCCTCTTTCTTCATTCCTGCCCCTCCCTATCCATGTCTTTTCATTCACCCAGGCCCAGGTGCCAGCATTTGACTCTCCAATACTGGGCCTGGTTCCTTGCTTGAGCTGCTGGCCACCTTTCTTGTCCCTTCTGTCCCTGTCCTTTTGTTTCAGGCCCCTTTTGCCAGCCCCCTCATGTGCCTCCCCTCTTATCCCCTCCACTACACATACTTCACCCAAGCCTAGGCTCCTCAAATGGATTCTGCAGCCCACTGACCACCTCCCAACCTTTGCATGCCAGGTATCCCATCACAGTACCCTCATTTGCCCCTAATTGGTCCAGGTCCCTCTCTGAGGATCTATTCACTTGGGGCAGAGGAGCAGAATTGCCTGGTTCCGCACCCTGAATGCTCCCTATGGGAAACACAGCCCTGCCAGTCACCTGAGTCCCCTTCACTGCCTGTACCTTGAGACCTGGCAGTAACATGGGACTTGCTCTAACCCAGACCTCAGTGATCTCTTCTTTTCCCTCCTCTTTCCTCTGGCCTTGCATGCTGCCCCTACTCCAACTCAGCCCTCCCTAACCCTGACCTTTTGTGCTTCAGGCCCTGGGCCTGGGAGCTCACGTGAGGCCCTGACAGTGTTCCTCATGTCACTTGGCATAGCATGGAGTCTCTTTCTGTTGGGTCTGACCTTGGGGCCCCTTGCTTGGGAGTGCCAGCTTTCTCCCCTATGAGCCAGTTGCACTTTTCTCTGTCTCCTCATCCTTCCGCAGCCCTCTTTCCCTCACCCTGGTGTTTCCAGGTCTCCTGCTCCTTGTGCCCTTCATCCATGGTCAGTCAGGTGGGTCCTTTGCCTGGGCACCTGGCTTGTGTCCTGGACCTTTCCCCCCACTCACCCACCAAGACCCCCTGCCATGTGCTCCCATCACCCATCTCCTGGCCACCTTCACTTTCCAGGCCTCCTTTGACAAATCCCTATCCCCAGATTCTAATCTGGGCCAGGACGCCTTATGGAAAACTGAGTCCTGCCCCTCGCCTGGGCCCCTTGCTCACTCTGGGCCTTTGGTCCTGCACCTGGAACCCTGAAACCTGGCAGTCACCCTAGGCCAGGAGCCTGTCTACTCCCTGCCAGATCCCCTGCCATCCCTCCAAAGCCTTTGTCCACTGTCCTGAGCCCCCTAACCAAGCCCTGGCCCTTGGCTCTCCATTCCCGGGCCTGCCTCCTTGCTTGAGCTTCTGGGGGCCCTTCTTGCTCTGTGCTTTCCTGGGATTGGACTGTGGGTCTTGCTGGGGCAAGTACCCTGCTCCTCTTGGCTGTCCTGAACCTCAGAACCCTGCCTGGACCCAGCCTTCACTGCCCTTTCCTGGCCTGGGCCCTCCTGTTGGTCCCTAGCGTGGGCTCCTTTCAGGAGTCCTGGCCTGCACCTCATCAATACTCTTCCTCTGGCTTTTCACGCTGTACCTCCTTCATCCTTCCTGTTGTCCCTGTCCCTGCTGGGCTCCTTTTCAAGATCTCTTTCCCATGATGTTCACCATGTCCAGGGGACTGGAACTGGGCATTTGGCTCTGTGGGCTCCTTTTGGGAAAACAGAGCTGTGTCCCTTGCCTGGGCCCTTTTGACTTTCTCAACCTGAGCCCTGCTCCTGGATCCTGTCACCCAGCAGTGAACCTGGGCCTTGAGCCCTCCTCTCACTGTGCCACCCACTAAACTTGCTCCCCTTTCTCCCCTCCCTAGCCCTGTCTGTTTTCATGGGACCCAGGACCGGACCCTGGCACTTGGCTCCCCATTCTTGGGCCTGGCTCCTACTGGAGCTCCTGGTCACCCTTCTCCAGGACCCTGTCCCTGTTCCTTGATTTCAGGCCCCTCGCATGGCCCCCCTCTTGTTCCTCCCCTCTGTTCCCCTTGTACTGTGGTATTTTGTCATTGCCAGGACACTCCCCTTCCCCTGCTTCTCCCTAGCCTGTTCTCCACCAATGGTTTCTGGCTCCCACCAACATCCCCCCTAATCCTGGACCAAAGGTATCCCTCACATTGACATCTTTTGGTCCTGTTCTCTCTCTAGAGATCTACTCACCTGGGGAGAGGAGTGGAATTGGCTGGCCTCTGGGCCCTGAAGAATCCCTATGGGCAACACAGCCCTGCCTCTCGCCTGGGCCCCATTTGCTACCCAAACTTGACAACTGGCAGTGGACTTGGGCCTAGTGATGACCTTGCCCTGGGTGACCCCTCGCTTCCTGGTCCTGCCCTCTAGCCTTGTAAGCTGCCCCTAAGCCAACCCAGACCTTCCTCACCCTGACCCTTGGCCTGGCTGTAAGCCTGAGCTCCTTAATCCATTACTCAGTTTGTGTTCCTTTCTGTGGTATCTCTTCCTTGGGTCCTCAATAACTTTTGGTGGGGTCGATCCCTTACCTGGGCTCCTTGATTGGGTCCTGCCTCCTGCCCCTCTCTGCACCCACGGTGACCCCCCACTCTGCCCTCACATCGCACTCCTCCTTGTCCCCTGTCCCTTGCCAGTCCCTTTGGCCTGGTCCCTGGCCCTTGATTCTCATCTGAGCCAGGGCACCTTATGGCAAAGAGAACCCTGACCCTTGACTGAGCTACTTGCTCTCCCTAGACCCTTGGGGCAGCACCAGGAACCCTGACACCTGGCAGTAGTGCTGGGCCTCAAGCCTCCCTCCTCAGCCTGCTGGATCCTCTGCCTTCTCTCCCCATCCCTGTCCACTGTCCTGAGCCCCCTGCCCCATTGCCGGCCCTTGGCTCTCCATTCCCTGGACTGGTTCCTCTCTTGAGCCTCTGGGTGTCTTTCTTTCTCCGTGCCTCCCTGGTCTTGAACTGTGGGCCTCGCTGGGGCCACTTCCTCACTCCCCTGCCTGCCTGGCCTCACTCTTCGCTGCTCTCCACCAGCCTGGGCCCTCTGGTAGGTTGCTAGCCTGGGATCCTTTCTGCGGTCCTGGCCCACACCCCACAAACTCCCTTCTTCCAGAACTTCACACTGTGCCATCCTTCGGCCCTCCTGTTGTCCTTGTCCCTGCTGGGCTCCTTTTCTAGATCTCTTTCCCAGGATGCTCACCAGAGCCAGGGGCTAAAACTGGGGATGTTTGGCTCTGTGGTCTTCCTTTGGGAAAAGGTAGCAGTGCCCCTTGCCTGGGGGCTTTGGCCTCCTTTAGCCTGGGGCCCTCTTCTCAATCCTCACACCCAGCAGTAAATCTATGCCTTTAGCCCTCCTCTCCCTATGCCACCCATTCCCCTTGCTCCCCTTTCTCCCCATATACCACTGCAGCCAGGAGAGAGGGGATTTGCCCTTCCAGACTGGAGACCACTCCCACCTGGGTGTCAGGGGAGCTCCTAAAGCCCAGCAGCCAGGGTAGAGGGGACTCCCTCTTCCACGCAGGAGACCCCTGACACCTGGGAGGGAGCTCCTATACCGCTGCAGCCAGTGTACAGGGCACTCACCACTATAGGCAGGAGGCTCCTCACACCTGGGTGTTGGGGGAAGCTCAAAACATCCACAGCCAGGGTAAAGGTGACTTGCCCTCCAGGCGGGAGACACCACCCACCTAGTTTTGGGGGGAGCTCATATACCACCATAGCCAGGGTAGAGGGGATTTGCACCTCCAGTCCCCTCTACCCTGGCTAACTTGGTATACAAGCCCCCTGCAATACCCAGGTGGGAGATGTCTCCCACCTGGAGAGGTGAGTTTCCTCTACCCTGGCTGCATAAGTATATGAGTACCCCCTGACACCCAGGTGAAAGGCGTCTCTGGCCTAGAGGGGCGAGTCCCCTCTAGTCTGGCTGTGGCTGTTTCGGAGCTCCCCCGACACCCAGGAGGGAGGACTCTTCCGATAGAGGGGCGAGTCCCCTCTACCCTGGCTAGGGCAGTATAAGAGCCCCCACAATGGACACCTAGGTGGGAGAGGTCTTCTGCCTGGAGGGGCAATTTTCCTCTACCCTGGCTGCTGAAGTATAAGAGCTGCTCCTGACACCCTGATGGGAGGGGTCTCCTGCCTGGAGGGGCTAGTCTTCTCTATACTGGCTAAGGTGGTATAAAGCTCCCCCAACACTGAGGTGGGAGGGGTTTCCTGTATGGAGGGGGCGAGTCCCCACTACCCTGGCTGCAGTGGTATAACAACTCCCCCACCCTGACACCCAGGTGGGGGGGGTCCCCAGCCTGGAGGTGCAAGTCACCTCTACCCTGCCTAATGTGATATACAAGGTCCCTGTGACACCCAGGTGGGAGGGGTCTCCCAACTGAAGGGGCTAATCCCCTTTTCCCTGGCTGAAGTGGTATACTAGCTTTCCCTGACACCCTGGTGGGAGAGGTCTCCACCTTGAGGCATGTGTTCCATATGCACTGGCTGTGGCAGTAAAGGAGCTCCCCTGACATCCAGGTGGGAGGGTCTCTGGCCTGGAGGGGTGAGACCCCTCTACCCTGGCTTCGGAGGTATATGAACTACTCCCCCCCCCCCAATCAGGTAGGTCTCTTGCCTAGAGAAGCCAGTCCCATTTACCATGGCTACAGCAGGATAGGAGCTCCCCTGACACCCAGGTGAAAGTACTCTTCCACCATGAGGGATGAGTCCCTGCTACCCTGCCTGCAGCTGTATAAGAGCCCCACCCCCACCCCCAGGACACCCAGGTCAGAGGGGTCTCCTGCCTTGAGGGGTGAGTCTCCTCTCCCCTGGCTGGGGCGATATATGAGCTCCCTGGGACACCCAGGTGGGAGGTGTCTCTCTCCTGGATATGCGAGTCGCCTCTACACTGGCTGTTGGGGTACATGAGCTCCACCTGACACCCAGGTGGGAAGGGGTCTTCTGCCTGGAGGGCGAGTCCCCTCTACCCTGCTAAGGCAGTATAGTTGTTACTCCCATTCCCAGGTGGGGGAGGTGTTTCTCTGCTGGAGGTGAGTCCACTCCACCCATGCTGCAGCAGTTAAGGAGCTTCCCCTGACACCCAGGTGGGAGGGGTCTCCCGCCTAGAGGGGTGATTCCCCTGTATCCTGGCTGAGGGGTTGTACCAGCTTTCCCAGAGACCCAGGTTGGTGTGATCTCCTGCTTTGAGGGGCGAGTCCCCTCTATTCTGGTTGCTGTAGTATAGGAGCTCCTCCCACATACCCAAATGGGAGGGGTTTCCTGCCTGAAGGGGCGAGTTCCCTCTACCCTGGCTGCAGTGGTTTACTAGCTTTGCCTGACACCCCGGTTGGATGGGTCTCTCACCTGGAGGGGCGAGTCTCCTCTACCCTGGCTATGGCGGTAAAGGATCTTGCCCTGACACCCAGGTGGGAGGGTCTCCCGCCTGGAGAGGCGAATCCCCTTGACCCTGGCTGTAGTGGTATAGGAGCTCCCCCCTACACCCAGGTGGGAGGGGTCTCCCACCTCGAGTGGTGAGTGCCCTCTACCCTGCCTCTGGCAGTATATGAACTCCCCTAACAACCAGGTGGAAGGGATCTTCCACCCGGAGTGTCGAGTCCCCTCTCCCCTGGCTCTGGCAGTGTAGGAGCTCTGCCAACACCCAGGTTACGGGGTCTCCTGACTGTAAGGGCAAGTCCTCTCTAAACTGGCTGCAGAGGTATATGAGCTCCCCCCAACACCCACGTGGTAGTGATCTCCCGTCTGGAGCAATGAGTCCCCTCTACCCTGGCTGTGGCTGTATACAAGCTCTCCCAGACACCCAGGTGGGAGGGATATCCCGCTTGAAGGGGAAAGTACCCTCTACCATGGCTGCGGTGGTATAAGAACTCCCCCTGACACCCAGGTGTGAGGGGTTTCCTTCCTAAAGGGGCGACTCCCCTCTACCCTTGTTGTGGCAGTATATGAATTCCCCTTGACATCCTGGTTGGAGGGGTCTCCCGCCAGGAGGGGCAAGTATTTTCTTCCTTGGCTATGGTGGTATAAGAGCTCCCGCTGACAGCCAGGTTGGAGGAGTATCCCTCTGGATGGACGAGTCTCCTCTACCCTGGCTAAGGTGGTATAAGGTTACCCCTGACACCCAGGTGGGAGGGTCTCCTGTCTGAAGGGGCAAGACCCCTCAACCCTGGCTGCAGGGGTATAAGAGCCCCCTCCTACCCTCAGTAGGGAAGGGTCTCCCGCCTGGGGGGGGGGCGATTTGCTGCTGCCCCAGCTGCAGATGAATAGGAACCCACTCTCACCAGACTCCCATGTGGGAGGCGTCTCCCGACTGGAGGGGCGAGTCCCCTCTACACTGGTAAAGGCGGTATAGGAGGTACCCCTATTCCCAAGTGGAAGGTGTCTCTCTCCTGGAGGTGCCTGTTGCCTCTAGCCTGGCTGCTGGGATATATGAGTTCCACCTGAAACCCAGGGGGGAGGGGTCTTCTGCCTGGACTGGCGAGTCCACTCTACACTGGCTGCAGAGGTTAAGGAGCTTCCCCTGACACCCAGGTAAAAAGGGTCTCCGCCTACAGGGATGACTTCCCTCTATCCTGGCTGAGGGGGTATAACAGCTCTCTGAGACACCCAGATGGGAGGGATCTCCTGCTTGAAGAGGCGAGTCCCCTCTCTACTGGCTGCTTTGGTATACGAGCTCTCCCCCATACCCAGATGTAAGGGGTCTTCCGCTTGAAGTGGCGAGTCCCCTCTACCCTGGCTCCAGTGGTTTACTAGCATTCCCTGACACCCAGGTTGCATGGGTCTCTCACCTGGATGGTCGAGTCCCCTCCACTCTGGCTGCAGAAGTAAAGGATCTCCCCCTGATACTCAAGTGGAAAGGTCTCCATCCTGGAACGGCGAGTCCCCTCTACCCTGGCTGCAGTGGGATAGGAGGTCCCCCCTAGACCCAGGTGAGAGGGGTCTCCTGCCTCCAGTGGTGAGTCCCCTCTACCCTGCTATGGCAGTATATGAGCTCCGCTGACAACCAGCTGGAGATCTTCCTCCTGGAGGGTTGAGTCCCCACTCTCTTGGCTCTAGCTATATAGGAGCTCCCCCGACACACAGGATATGGGTCTCCCGAATGGAGGGGCGAGTCTCCTCTACACTGGCTGCGGGGGCATAGGAACTCCTCCAGACACCCATATGGGAACAGTCTCCCGCCTGGAGCAATGAGTCCCCTCTACCCTGGATGTGGCTGTAAACAAACTCTCCCAGACACCCAGGTGGGAGGTGTTTCCCACTTGAAGAGGAAAGTACTCTCTACCATGGCTGCAGTGGTACAAGAGCTCCCTCTGACACCCAGGTGGGAGGGGTCTCCTGCCTGGAGGGGCGAGTCCCCTTTATCCTGGCTGTGGTGGTATATGAGCTCCCATAGACAACATGGTTGGAGGGGTGTCCCGCCAAGAGGGGCAAGTACGTTCTTCCTTGGCTGTGGTGAGATATGAGCTCCCGCTGACAGCCAGGTTGGAGGGGTCTCCCACCTAGATAGGCAAGTCTCCTCTACCCTGGCTAAGGTGGTATACAAGTTCCCTGTGACACACAGGTGGTAGGCTCTCCTGCCTGAAGGGGCAAGTCCAGTCAACCCTGGCTGTGGGGATATAAGGAGATATAAGAAGACCCCTTCCACCTTTGTATCAAGGGGAGATCTTATACCACCAAAGCCAAGGTAGAGGGTACCTCACACCCCTTTCTTCCCTGACTATGGTGGCATAAGAGCTCCCGCTGAGAGCCAGGTTGGAGGGGTATCCCTCTGGATGGATACCCCTCAGTAGGGAGGGGTCTCCCACCTGGAGGGCAAGTCGCTGCTACCCCAGCTGCATCTGTATACAACCCCTCCCTAGCCAGATACCCATGTGGGAGTGGCTTCGCGCCTGGAGAAGCAAGTCTTCTCTACCCTAGATAAGGCGGTATACAAGCACCCCCCTACACACAGGTGGGAGTGGTCTTCCGCATGGATGGGCAAGTCCCATCTACCCTGGTTTGGGTATACAAGCTCCCCTGACACCCAGGTGGGAGGGGTATCCCGCCTGGAAGGGCGAGTTCTCTCTACTTTAGCTCTTGCCATATAAGAGGTCCCAGTACACCCAGGTGGTGGGGGTCTTCCACCTGCAGAGGTCTGTTCCCTCTTCCCTGGCTGTGGAAGTATAGGAGCTCCCCCTGACACCCAGGTGGGAAGGGTCTCCCATCTATAGGGACAAGTCCTCTCTACTCTGGCTGCTGTAGTAATCAAGCCTCCCTGGACACACAGGTGGGAATTGGAGGGGCAAGTCACCTCTACATTTGCTTCAGAGGGATAGGAGCTCATTCAGACACGCAAGTGAGAGGGGTCTCCTGAGTGGAAGGGCAAATCAACTCTACCCTGGCTGAAGCGGTGTAGGAACTCCCACAGATACCCAGGTGTGAGGGGTCTACCGCCAAGAGGTGTGAGTCCCCTCTCCTCTGGCTTTCGTGGTATACAAGCTCCTCTCACACTCAGGTGGGAGGGGTATCCCTAGTGGAAGGGCGACTCCCCTCTAATTTAGCTCTTGCCATATTAGAGCTCCTAGTACACCCACGTGGGAGGCATCTTCCACCTGCAGGGGCGTGTTCCCTCTACCCTTCTGTGGCAGTATTGGAGCTCCCCCTGACACCCAGGAGGGAGGGGACTCCCATCTGTAGGAGCAAGTCCCCTCTACCCTGGCAGCTGAAGTAATCAAGCTCCCCTGGGCACCCAGGTGGGAGGGGTCTCCCAATTGGAGGGGCGAGTCCCCTCTACCCTGGCTGCTGTGGTATAGGAGTTCCCCTGACAACCAGGTGTGAGGAGTCTCCAGCATGGAGGGTAGAGTCACCTCTACCCTGCCTGTGACTGTATAGGTGCTCCCCCGGACACCCAGGTGGAAGGACTCTCATGCCTGGAAGGGCGAGTCCCCTCTACCCTGGCTGAGGCAGTATAAGAGCTCCCCCTGACACCCACATGGGAGGGGTTTCCCTACTGAAGGAGCTAGTCCACTCTACACTAGCTGTAGTGGTATACAAGCTACCCTGACACACAGGTAGAAGAGTCTCTCACCTTGACAGGTGAGTCCCCTGTATCCTGGCTGCAGCATTATACAAGCTCACCCCCCACACCCAGGTGGAAGGGGTCTCCCATCTGGAAGGGCACTCTACTTTGGCTGGTGCTATATAAGAGCACCCAGGACACCCAGGTGGGAGAAGTCTCCTGCCTTCAGGGGCGAGTCCCCTCTACCCTGGCTAAGGCAGAATACAAGTTTGCCCGGGCACCAAGATGGGAGGGGTGTCTCACCTGGAGTAGCCTGTCCACTCTACATTGGCTGCAGTAGTATATGAGTTTCCCCTGATACCCAGGTGGGAGGGGTCTTCCTCCTGGACGGGCAAGTCAGCTCTCCCCTGGCAACCACTGTATAGGAATTTCCCCGGACCTCCAGATGCAAGGGGTCTCCTACCTAGAGAGGCGAGTCCCTTTTACATTGGCTGCAGTGGTGTAGGAGCTTCCCCAGACACCCAGGTGGGAGGGGTCTCCAGGCAAGGAGGGGGCGAGTCCCCTCTACCCTGGATTTGGAGGGTATATGAGCCCCCCTTCCACCATATCCATATCTATATTGGGGGGTCTCCAATATAGAGGGGCTAGACCCCTCTACCCTGGCTGCTGCAGTTTATGAGCTCCCCCTGACACCCTGGTGGGAGGGGTCTCCCGCTGGTGTGGCGATTCCATTCTGCCCTAGCTAAGGTGTTATACAAGCTCACAGCTACACGCAGGTGGGAGGGGTCTCATCCCTGGAGGGGTGATTCCCCACTAGCCTGGCTACAGTAGTAAATGAGCTCCTCCACCCACACCCAAGTGGGTGGGGTCTCCTGCCTGGAGGGTCTACAAAGGCTGCAGAGGTATAAGAACTCCCACAGACAACCATGTCCATTTTTATTCACCCAGGCCCAGTTGCTACCACTTGGCTCTCCATTACTGAGCCTGGCTCTGTTCTTGAATCCCTGGCTATCCTTCTCGAGGACCCAGTCCCTGTCCCTTAGTTTCAGACCCCTTTTACTGGCCCCCTCCTGTGCCTCCTCTCTGATTCCCTCATGCTGTGGTATCCTGGCACTGCCAGGACCCTACACTCACCCTGCTTCTCCATAGCCTATGCTGCTAGAATGGGTCCTGGCAGCCCGAAACCCCCCACTTTGGCACACCAGGTATCCACTCACAGTACCCTCCTTGCCCCCCCCTTTGGTCCAGGTCTTTCACCTGGGGCAGAGGAGCAGAATTGTCTTGCCTCTGCACCCTGAATGCTCCCTGTGGGAAACAGCCCTGCCACTCTCCTGAGTCCTCTTCACTGCCTGAACCTTGACACCTGGCAGTTAACATGGACTTGCTCCAACCCAGCCCTGAGTGATCCCCTCCCTTCTCTCCCCTGCCCTCTGGCCTTGCATTCTGCCCCTACCTCAACCCAGCCCTCCCTAACCCTGACCCTTTGCACTCCATCCCAGGGCCTAGGCTTTGGCCTGAGCCCCTGACGGCATTCCTCATGACCCTTGGCATAGCAACAAGTCTCTTCGTGATTGATCTGACCTGGGGGCTCCTTGCTTGGGCCCACCAGTGGGCTCCCCTAGGTACCCCTTGGGTTCTTCTGGTCCTCATGCTGCTTCCTCCCCTTCCACTCATGCTTTTTTCTGGTGCTCATGAGTCTCCTGCTCCTTGGAACCCACACCACCATTGATTGGGTGGGTCCCTTGACTGGGCGCTTGGCTTGGATCCTAGGCCGCACCCCTATGCACAACCACCCGACCCCCTGCCTTACCCTCCTGTTGCCTTCCTTCTGGCCCCCTTACTTTTCCTTGCCTCTTTTGCCAGGTCCCTGTCCCTGGATTCTCATCTGAGCCAGGGCACCTTATGGGAAACAGAATCTGACCCCACCTGGGCCCCTTTGCCCTCTCTGGGCCTTTAGTCCTGCACCCAGAAACCTGACACCTGGCAGTCACCCGGGGCCAGGAGCCTGCCTGCCCCTAGCTGGATCTCCTGACTTCCCTCCAAAGTTTTGTCCACTGTCCTGAGCCACCTGCCCAAGCCCTTGCCCTTGGATCTCCATTCCCTGGCCTACCTCCTCGCTTGAGCCTCTGGGGCCATTTTTGCTCCGTGCTTCCCTGGGCTTGGACTGCGGGCCTTGCTGGGACCATTACCCTAATCCCCTTGGCTTCCCTGAACCACAGAACCATACTGTCACCCACCTGCCCAGCCCCACCCATCCCTGCCCTTTCCTGGACTGGGCCCTCCTGTTGGTCACTAGCCTGGGTTCCTTTCTGGAGTCCTGGCCTGCAACCCATCAACACCCTTCCTCTGGCCATTCATGCTGTACCCTCCTTCATCCCTCCTGTTGTCCCTGTCCCTGCTGGGCCCCTTTTCAAGATCCCTTTCCCAGGGTGCTCACCAGGACCAGGGGTCTGAAACTGGGCTTTTGGCCCTGTGGGCTCCCTTTGGGAAAATGTAGCTTTGCCCCTTGCCTGGGACTTGGGACTCTCGTTGCTCAGGCCCTGCTCCTCGATCCTGACACCCAGCAGTGAACCTGGGCCTTGAGCCCTCCTCTCACTGTGACACCCACTACCCTTGCTCCCCTCTCTCCCCTCCTCAGCCCTGTTTTCATAGGACCCAGGACCATGTCCTGGCACTTGGCTCCCAATTCTTGGGTCTGGCTCCTTGTTGTAACCCTGGTCACCCTTCTTGAGGACCCTGTCCCTGTTCCTTGATTTCAGGCCCCTTGCTTGGCCCTCCTTCTGGTCCTCCTCTCTGTTCCCCTTGTATTGTGTTGTTTTATCATTGCCAGGATCCTGCCCTCCCCCTGATTCTCCCTAGCCTGTTCTCCTCCAATGGTGTCTAGCTCCCCACTGACCCCGCCCCCCCAACCCGGACCAAAGTTATCCCTCACATTACCATCCTTTGGTCCTGGTCTCTCTCTGAGGATCTACTTACCTGGGGCAGAGCAGTGAAATTCGCTGGCCTCTGAGTCCTGAAGGATCCCTATGGACAATACAGCCCTATCCCTCACCTGGGGCCCCCTTTGCTGTTCAAACTTGACAACTGGCAGTGGACTTGGGCTTAGTGATGACCTCGCCCTGGGTGATCCCCCCCACCCTTCCCTCTCCTGCCCTCTAGCCTTCCAAGCTGCCCCTAAGCCAACTCAGCCCTTCCTCACCCTGACCCTTCACCTTACAGTCCCCTGGCCTGGCTGGCAGCCTGAGCTCCTTACTGAATTACTTGGTTTGCATTGCTTTCTGTGGTGTCTCTTCCTGTGATGTCTGACCTGGGCTCCCCTTGATTTGTCCCCAAGCTCACTCCCCTCTGTGTCCTTTGCACAGCCCTCTGTCTCCTCATCCTAGCGCTGATCCTACCTCTCCTTCCCCTACTGATTTTTCCTGGAGCAGGGGCCTCCTGCTCATTGGGTTCCTAATACCTTTTGGTGGGATTGGTCCCTTACCTGGTCTCCTTGATTGGGTCCTGGCTCTTGCCCCTCTCTGCACCCACCGTGCCCCATACTGTGCCCTCACATCACACTCCTCTTGGCCCCTGTCTCTTGCCAGGACCTTTGGCCTGGTCCCTGTCCCTTGATCCTCATCTGGGCCAAGGCGCCTTATGGGAAACAGAACACTAACCCTCGACTGTGCTACTTGCTCTCCCTAGGCCCTTGGGGCAGCACCAGGAACACTGACATATGGAAGTGGCACTGGGCCTGGAGCCTGCCTCCCCCCTGCTGGATCCCCTGCCTTCCCTCCCCAGACCTGTCCATTGACATAAGCCCCCTGCCCTAGGGCTGACCCTTGGCTCTCCATTCCCTGGACTGGTGCCTCTCTTGAGCCTCTGGGGGTCCTTCTTGCTCCGTGCTTCCCTGGGCTTGAACTGTGGGCCTTGCTGGGGCTGCTTCCCTATTCCCCTTGTCTTCCCTGCATCTCAGAACCCTAGTGAAGCCCCTGCCTTCCTGGCCCCACCCTTCGCTGCTCTCTCCTAGCCTGGGCCCTCCTCTAGGTCCATAGCCTGGGCTCCTTTCTGCAGTCCTGACCCGCACCCCACAAACACATTCTTCCAGCACTTCACGCTGTGCCCTCCTTTGGCCCTCCTGTTGTCCTTGTCACTGCTGGGCTCCTTTTTCAGATCCCTTTCCCAGGATGCTCACGAGATCCAGGAGATGCAACTGGGATGTTTGGCCCTGTGGTCTTCCTTTGGGAAAAGATAGTAGTGCCCCTTTCCTGGGGGCTTTGGCCTCCTTCAGCCTGGGCCCTGCTCCTCAATCCTGACACCCTGCAGTGAATCTGAGCCATAATACCTCCTCTTCATGTGCCACCTCTTCCCCTTACTCCCCTTTCTCCCCATATACCACTGCAGCCAGGAGAGAGGGAACTCGTCCTTCCAGATGGAAGACCACTCCCACTTGAGTTTCAGGTGAGTTCCTATTGCCCAGTAGCCAGGGTAGAGGGACTCCCTCCTCTATGCGGGAGACCCCTCCCACCTGGGTTTTGGGGAGAACTCCTATATTGCTGCAGCCCCTATAGGCGGGAGACCCCTCACACCTGGGTGTTCGGGGGAACTCCAAACAGCCACTGCCAGGGTAGAGGTGACTCACCCCTCCAGGCCCAGAGGCCCCACTCACCTGGGTTTCAGAGGGTGCTCATATACCATCACAGCCAGGGTAGAGGATATTCACACCTCCAGTCCCCTCTACCCTGGCTAACTTGGTATACAAGCTCCCAGCAACAGCCAGGTGGGAGGGGTCTCCTTCCTGGAGGGGCGAGTCTCCTCTACCCTGGCTAGAGTGTATATGAGCCCCTCCACTGGACACCTAGGTGGGAGGGGACTTCCACCTGGAGGAGCGATTCCCCTCTACCCTAGCTGCTGTGACATAAGAGTTCTCCCTGATACCCTGGAGGGAGGGGTCTCCTGCTTGGGGGAGAGAGTCTTCTCTACACTGGCTAAGGTAGTATACAAGCTCCCCGTGACACCCAGGTGGGAGGGGTTTTCCTGTCTGGAGGGGCAAGTCCCCAATGCCCTGGCTGCAGTGGTTAAGAGCTCCTCTACCCTGACACCCTGGTGGGATGGGTTTCCAGCCTGGAGAGGCTAGTTCCCTCTATCTACCCTGGCTGTGGGGGTATACTAGCCCCTCCAACACCCAGGTGGGAGGTGTCTCCAGCTTGGAGGGGCGAGTCCCTGTACCCTGGCTGCAGCTGTATAAGAGCTCCCTTTAAAACCCAGGTGGGATGGATCTCCCACCTGGAGTGACATATACCCTGTAACCTGGCTTTGATGGTATAGGAACTCCCCCATGACACCCTAGTGTGAGGGCTCTCCTGCCTGGAGTGGCGAGTCCTCTCAAACCTGGCTAAGGTGGTATACAAGCTCTGCACGACACCCAGGTGGGAGGGGTTTCCTTTCTGGAGGCGTGAGTCCCCACTACCCTGGCTGTAGTGGTATAAGAGCTCCCCCTCCACACACACAGGTGGGAAGGTTCTCCTGCCTGGAGTGGCGAGTACCCTTTTCCCTGCCTCTGCAGTGTATGATCTTCATGACAACCAGGTTTTAGGGATCTCCCGCCTAGTGGGGTGAGTCCCCTTTCTCCTGGCTGCAGAGGTATATGAGCTCCCCCCATAGCAAGATAGGAGTGGTCTCCTGCCTGGAGGAGCTAGTAATCTCCACCCTGGTTAATGCATTATACAAGCTCTCAGACACCAGGAGGGAGGGATCTCCCACCTGGAGGTAAGAATTCACCTCTACCCTGGCTAAGGTGGTTTACAAGCTCCCTGTGACACGCAGGTGGGAGGGGTATCCCCACTGAAGGGGTGAGTCCCCATTTCCCTAACTGAAGTGGTATACTAGCTTTCCCTGACAGCCAGGTGGAAGGGGTCTCCCGCCTGGAGGCATGAGTTCCCTCTACACTTTCTGTGGCAGTAAAGGAGCTCCCCCTGACATCCAGGTGGGAGGGTCTCTGGCCTGGAGGGGCGAGTCCCCTCTATCCTGGCTGCAGTGGTATAGGAGCTCCCCTGACACCGAGTTGGGAGGAGTCTCCCACCAGGAAGCTAGACTTGACTCTCCTCTCCTGCAGCAGTATTGGATCTCCCTAGGACACCCAGGTGGGAGGGGTCTTCTGCCTTGAGGTGCGAGTCCCCTCTCCCCTAGCTGGGGCAGTATATGAGCTCCCTCTGACACCCAGGTGGGAGGGATCTCCGCCTGGATGGGGGAGTCCCGGATACCCTGGGTGCTGCATTATAGGAGCTTTCCCTGACACCCAGGTAGGAGAGCTCTCCCATCTGGAGGGGCAAGTCAGCTCTATGCTGGCTAAGGTGGTATACAAGCTCCCCCCAACATCCAGGTGGGAGGAATCTCCCGCCTGGAGGGGTGAGTCCACTCTACCCTGGCTTCAACAATATACAAGCTCCCCTGTACACCCAGATGGGTGGTGTCTCCCTCCTGGAGTAGCGAGTCCCCTCCACCCTGCCTGAGGTGGCATATGAGCTCCCTTGACAACCAGATGTGAGGGGTCTCCTGCCTTGTGGGGCGAGTCCCCCGCTATTGTGGCTGCAGTGGTATACCAGCTCCCCCTTCATTACCAAGATGGGAAGGTCTCATGCCTGGAGTGGTGAGTCCCTTCCACCCTGGCAGTATACAAGCTCCTCTAAAACACAGGTGGGAGGGTCTCCCGACTAGAGGTGCAAGTCTCCTCTACCCTGCTTCAAAGGAATTCAAGCCCCCCCACACACACACACATCCAGGTGAAATGGGTCTCCCACTTGGAGGGGTGAGTCTCCTCTCCTTTGTCTAATGCCTTATAAGAATTTCCAGGACAACCAGGTGGGAGGGGTCTACCGCGTGCAGGGGTGAGTCCCCTCTACCCTGGCTGTGGCCATATTCGAGCTGCCCCCCCATACCAAGATGAGAAAGGTCTCCCGCCTGAAGGGGCTAGTCCCCTCTATCCTAGCTATGGCGTGATACAAGCTCCGCCTGACACCCAGGTGAAAGTGTTCTCCCTCCTGGAGAGGCCAGTCCCTGCTACCCTGCTGCAGTTGTATACAAGCCCCTCCCCAACACACACACCCAGGTGGGAGGGGTCTCCTGCCTGGAGGGTTGAGTCCCCTATACCCTGGCTAAGGTGGAATACAAGCTTGCCTGACACCAATGTGGGAGGGGTCTCTCGCCTGGACAAGCAAGTCCCCTCTACCCTGGCTGCAGAGGTATGAGAGCTCCCCCTAACACTCTGGTGGGAGGAGTCTTCTGCCTGGAGGGGCAAGTGTCATCTACCATGGCTTCGGCGGTAATGAGCTCCCCCACACCCAGGTGAGAGGGGGTCTTCTGCCTGGAGGTATGAGTCCGCTTTACCCTAGCTGCAGCAGTATACAAGCTCCCCCAAACACCAATGTGGGAGGGGTCTCCCACCTAGAGTGGTGAGTCCCCTCTACACAGGCTGCAGCATTGTATGAGCTCCCCCAGACACCTAGGTGGGAGGGTCTCCCGCATGGAGGGACAAGTCCCCTCTATTCTGGCTGAGGTGGTATAGGAGCACCCCCAACACTCACGTTAGAGGGGTATCTTGACTGGAGGGAAGAGTCCCATCTACCCTGGCTGCAAAGGTATTCGAGCTTTCCCCAACACCCAGGTGGGAGGGGTCTCCTGCTGGAGGGGCAAGTCCCCTCTCCCCTGGCTGCAGCTGTATATGAGCTCCACCAATAAACAAGTGTGTGTGGGGGGTCTTCCAGCCTGGTGTTAGGAGTCCCCTCTACACTGGCTGTGGCGGTATACAAGCTCCCCCAGACACCCAGATAAGAGGGGTCTCCTGCATGGAGGGGCAAGTCCCTTCTACACTGGCTAAGGTGGTATACAAGCTCCCCTGGAAACCCAGGTTGGAGGGGTCTCCCGCCTGGAAGGGCGAGCCCCTCTACTTTGGCTGGTGCCCTATCAAAGCTCCCTGGACAGCCAGATAGGAGGAATCTCCCGTCTGCAGGGGTGAAACCCTCTGCCCTGACTGTAGTGGTATATAAGCTCCCCCCACACCCTGGTGGCAGGGGTCTCTCAACTGGAGAGTTGAATCCCTTTTACCCTGGCTGCGGAGGTATAGGACCTCCCCTGACACCCAGGTTAGAGTGGTCTCTTGACTGGAGGGGCGAGTCCGCGCCACACTGGCTGCGGCAGTAAAGGAGCTCCCCCTGAACACCCAGGTGGGAGGGGTTTCCCGCCTGGAAGGGCAATTCGCCTCAACCCTAGCTGCAGTGGTATAGGAGCTTCCCGTCCCTGCAACACCCAAGTGGGAGGGGTCTCGCGCCTGGAGCAGCGAGTCCTCTGTACCATGGATGAGGATGTGTACAAGCTCACCCAGAACCCAGGTGAGAGGGGTGTCCCGCCTGGTGGGGTGATTTTCCTCTACTTTGGCTGGTGCCATATAAAAAC
This sequence comes from Urocitellus parryii, assembly GCF_045843805.1. Taxonomy (NCBI): domain Eukaryota; kingdom Metazoa; phylum Chordata; class Mammalia; order Rodentia; family Sciuridae; genus Urocitellus; species Urocitellus parryii. The sequence continues at coordinate 128,168,371 of NC_135538.1, read as the reverse complement.
TCCCAGGACATCCAGGTTGGAGGGGTCTCCCGCCTGCAGGGGCAAGTCTCCTCACCCTGGCTGTGGCAGTATGTGAGCTCCCCATGACACCCAGGTGGGAGAGGTCTCCTACCTTGGGGGGCGCGTCTCCTCTACTTTGGGTGAACACCCTGGTGGAAGGGATCTCCCTGGCTGCAGCAGTATTAGAGCTCACCCTGGACAACCAGGTGGGAGGGGTCTCCCGCCTGGAGCAACAAGTCCCCTGTACAAGTCCCCTGTACAAGTCCCCTGTACAAGGCGGTATACAAGCCCCCCCAGACACCCAGGAGGGAAGGGTCTCTTGCATGGAGGGGCAATGCCCCTCTACCCTGGCTAAGGCGATGTACAACTTCCCTCTGACCCATAGGTGGGAGGAGTCTCCCGACTGGAGGAGCATGTCCCCTCTACTTTGGTTGGTGTCCTATAAGAGCTCCCTGCACACCCAAGTGGGAGGAGTCTCCCACCTGCAGGGGCGAGTCCCCTCTACTTTCGTTGGTGCCCTATAAGAACTTCCTGGTACCCAGGTGGAAGGGGTCTCCTGCCTGCAGGGGCGAACTCCTCTACCCTAGCTGTGGCAGTATAGGAGTTTCCCTCATACCCTAGTGAAAGGGGTCTCCCACCTGTAGAGGTGAGTCCCCTCTACCCTGGCTGCAGCAGTATTCAAGCTCCCCCCACTACCAGGTGGGAAGGTTATCTGACTGGAGGGGCGAGTCCTCTCTACCCTGGTTGTGAGGTATAGAAGCTCTCCCAACACCCAGGTAAGAGGGGTGTCTTCCCTCTAGTGGCAAGTCCCTGCTACCCTAGCTGTGGTGGTATACGAGTCCACCCCACAAAACTCAGGTGGGAGGGGTCTCCCGCCTGAAGGGGCTAGTCCCCTCTACCCTGGCTGCAGTGGTATACAAGTTCCGCCAATTACCAGGTGGGATGGGTCTTCCGACAGGAGGGGCGAATCGCCTCTACCATGGCTGCTGGGGTATAAAAGCTCCCATGACACCCAGGTGGGAGGGGTTCCCCCTGGAGGGGTGAGTCCCCTCTATTCTGGCTGAGGCTGTATAGGATCTCCCCCTACACCCAGGTTAGAGGAATCTCTTGACTGGAGGGGCAAGTCCCCTCTACCCTGGCTAAGGCTGTATACAAGCTTGCCCCACCCCAAAGCACAGGTGGGACGGATCTTTTGCCTGCATGGGCGACTCCCCTCTACCCTGGCTGCGCGGTATAGGAGCTTCCCCCACACCCAAGTTAGAGAGTTCTCTTGACTGGAGGGACGAGTCCCCTCTACCCTGGCTGCAGCAGTATTTGAGCTTCCCCTGACACCCAGGTGGGGAGGGGTCCCCGACTGGAAGGACAAGTTCTCTCTACTTTGGCTGGTGCTCCATAAGGGCTCCCTAGACACCCAGGTGGGAGGGGTCTTCCACCTGCAGAGGCAAAGCCCTCTACCCACCCTGTCTGTCTCAGTATAGGAGCTCCCCCAGACACCCTGGTGGGAGGGGTCTCCCGCCTATAGAGGCGAGTTTCCTCTACCTTGGCTGGGGCGGTATAGGAGCTCCCCTTGTCATCCAACCAGGTGGGAGAGGTCTCCCACATGGAGAGGCAAGTCCCTTCTACCCTGGCTGTGGTGGTATACAAGCTCCCCCTGACACCTAAGTAGGAGGGGTCTCCCGCCTAGAGTGGTGAGTCCTCTACCTTGGCTTTAGCGGTGGATAAGCTCCCCCAGACACCCAGATGGGAGGGGTCTCCAGCATGGAGGGGTGAGTACTCTCTATTGTGTCTGAGGTGGTATAGGAGCTCTCCCGACATGCAGGTTAGAGGGGGCTCTTCACTGAAAGGGCGAGTCCAGTATTCCCTATCTGCTGCAGTATTCGAGTTCCCCCAGACACACAGGTGGGAGGGATCTCCTCTCTGGAGGGGCGAGTCACCTCTCCCTGCCTGCAGCAATATAGCACCTCCCCCCTTTCCCAGGTGGGAAGGGTCCTCTGCCTGGAGAGATGAGTCCCCTCTTCCCCGGCTGAGGGAGTGTACCAGCTAAACCCCGAAACCCAGGTGGGAGGGGCGAGTCCCCTCTATTCTGGCTGCTGTGATATAGGAGAATCCCCCCCCTTACTCACATGGGAGGGGTCTCCCTCCTGAAGGAGCGGGTCTAGTCCCCTTCTACCCTGGCTAAGGCGAATATAAGAGTTATCCCCATTATCAGGTGGAAGGTGTCTGTCGCCTGGAGGTGCGAGTTGCCTCTATCCTGGCTGCTGGGGTATTTGAGCTCCACCTGGAGGGAAATCCCCTCTACCCTGGCTAAGACGGTATAGGAGTTTCCCCCATTCCCAGGTGGGAGGTATCTCTCGTCTGCTGTGCAAGTCCCCTGTAACCTGGCTGCTGGGGTATATGAGCTCCACCTGATACCCAGGTAGGAGGGGTATCCCGCCTGGATGGGCGAGTCCCCTCTACTTTAGCTCTTGCCATATAAGAGCCCCCAGTACACCCAAGTAGGAGGCGCTTCTGCCTGGAGGGGCATGTTCCAAATACCCTGCTGTGGAAGTATAAGAGCTCCCCCCCACATCCAGGTGGGAGGGTCTCCCTCCTGTAGGGGTGATTCCCCTCTACCCTGGGTGCTGCAGTAATAAAGCTCCCCTGGACACCCACGTGGGAGGGGTCTCCTGATTGAAGGGGCAAGTCCCCTCTACTCTGGCTGTGGGGGTATAGGAGCTCACCCAGACACCCAGATGGGAGGGTTCTCCCCTTGGAAAGGCAAAGTCCGCTCTACCCTTGCTGCAGCGGTAGAGGAACTCCCCTGACACCCCATTGGAAGGAGTCTCCTACAGGAGGCTAGAGTCCTCTCTATCTTGCTGCAGCTGTATAGGAGCTCCCCAGGACACCCAGGTGGAAGGGGTCTCCCGTCTGGAAGGTAGAGTTCCCTCTATACCGCTTGAGGCAGTATAGGAGCTCCCCTGACACCCAGGTAGGAGAGGTCACGAGCCTGGAGGCGGTGGTCACTCTTCCCTGGCTGCTGCCATATACAAGCTCCCTTTGACACCCAAATGAGATACTGAGGTGAGAGGAGTCTCCCACTTGGAAGGGAGAGTCCCTTATACCCTTCCTGCAGCAGTACAGGAGCTCACCAGGACATCCAGGTGGAAGGGATCTCCCGCATGGAGGAGAGTCCCCTCTACCCTGGCTGTGGTGGTGTATGAGCTCCCAGGTGAGATGGGTCCCTGCCTGGAGGGGCGAGTTCCGTCTATCCTGGCTGTGGCAGCACCTGAGCACCCCTGACACCCAGGTGGGAGGGGTCTTCCGACTGTAGGGGTAAGTCCCCTCTACCTTGTCTGCTGCAGTATATAAGTTCCCCCTGACACCAGGTTGGGAGGGGTCACAGGCCTAGAGGGGCAAGTCCCCTCTATCCTGGCTGCTGTGGTATAGGAGCTCCCTTGACATCCAGGTGGGAGGTGTCTCCTGCCTAGAGAGGAGAGTCCCCACTACCCTGGCTGCAGCGGTATACTAGCTCCCCTCTCCAACCCAGATGGGAGGGGTCTCCCGCCTGAAGTGGCCAGTACCCTCTACCCTAGCAGTGGTGGTATACTAGTTTTCCCTGACATCCAGGTGGGAGGGTTCTTCTGCTTGGAGAGCTGAGTCACCTCTAGCCTGGCTGTGGCAGTATACAACCTCCCCCTGACACCCTGGTGGGAGGGGTCTCTCACCTGGTGCAGCAAGTACCCTCTACACTGGGTGCAGTGGTATATGAGCTCCCCCCATACCCAAGTGGGAGGGGTGTCCCGTCTGGAGGGGTAAGTCGGCTCTACCCTGGCTAAGGTGGTATACAAGCTCCCTGAGACACCCAGGTGGGAGGGATTTCCCGCCTGGAGGGGCAAGTCCCCTCAACCCTGGCTGCTGCAGTATAGGAGCTCTGCTGACACCCAGGTGGGAAGAGTCTCTGCCTGGAGGGTAGAGTCCCCTGGATACTGCCTGTGGTGGTATAGGAGCTCCCACTGACACCCAGGTGGGAGGCGTCTCTGGGCTGGAGGGGCAAGTCCCCTCCACCCTGGCTCTGGAGATATAGGAGCTCCTCCCCAACCAAATGGGGCAGGGTCTCTTGCCTTGAGAGGCAAGTCCCCTCTACAATGGTTGTGGCAGGATAAGAGCTCCCCCTGACAACCAGCTGAAAGGGGTCTCCTGCCTGGAGGGTTGAGTCCCTTCTGCCCTGGCTAAGGCAGAATACAAGCTTGCCCTGGCACCAAGATGGGAGGGGTCTCTTGGTCTCTTGCCTGGAGGAGTGTGTCCACTCTACCTGGCTGCTGGAGTATATGAGCTCCCCCTGACACACTGGTGGGAGGGGTCTCCCTCCTGGAGGGGCAAAAACCCTCTACCCTGCCTGCTGTGGTATATGACCTTCCCTGACACCCAAGTGAAAGGAGTCTTTGGCCTGGAGGGACAATTCCCTCTACCCTGGCTAAGGTGTTATACAAGCTCCCTGTGACACCCAGGTGGACGGGGTTTGCTCTTTGGAAGGGAGAGTTCCCACAACCCTGGCTACAGTGTTATATGAGCTCCCACACTTACACCCATTGGGTGTGGTCTCATGCCTGGAGGAGTGAGTCCCCTCTACCCTGGCTGAGGCAATATACTAGCTTCCCCCGACACCCAGGTGTGAGGGGCATCCTGTCTGGTGGGGCGAATCCCCTCTACCCTGGCTATGGCAGTATAAGAGCTACCCCTGACACCCAGGTAGAAAGGATCCCCCTCCTAGAGCAGTGAATCTCCTCTACCCTAGCTGTGGAAGTATACAAGTTTCTCCAGACACCCAGGTGGGAGAGTTCTCCCACCTGGAGGGGCAAGTCCCCTCTACCCTGGCTTAGGCAGTATACAAGATCACCCCAGCACCCAGGTAGGAGGGGTCTCCCACCTGGAGGGGCAAGTTCCCTCTACTTTGGCTGGTGCCATATAAGAGCTTCCAGGACACCCATGTGGGAGGCATCTCCAGGCTGGAAGGGCGAGGCCCCTCTACCCTGGCTGCAGAGGTATAGGAGCTCCCCTGACACCCAGGTAGGAGGGGTCTCTCACCTGGAGGGGCAAGTCCCTGCTACTCTGGCTATGGTGGTATATGAGCTCCCCTTGACACCCAAGTGGAAGGGGTCTTCACCTGGAGAGGTGAGTGCCCTCTAATCTGGCTATGGCAGTATACAAGATCCTCCAGACACCCAGGTGGGAGGGGTCTCCTGCTTGGTGAGGCTAGTTCCCTCTATCCTGGCTCTGGCAGTATACAACCTCCCCCTGACACCCTGGTGGGAGGTGTCGCTTGCCTGGTGCAGCAAGTACCCTCTACACTGGCTACAGTGGTATATGAGCTCCCCCAACATCCAGGTGGGAGAGGTTCTGCAGCAAGGAGGGGCGAGTCCCCTCTACCCTGGCTATGGCAGTATATGAGCTGCCCCCCACCATGCACACGTGGGGAGGGGTCTCCAATATGGAGGGGCGAGTCCCTTCCGCCCTGGCTGCTACAGTATATGGGCTCCCGCTGACACCCTGATGGGAGGGAATTCCTGCCTGGAGGGGCATGAACCCTATCCCCTGGCAGCTGTGGTATATGACTTCCCCTGACACCCAGTTGGGAGGAGTTTTTGGCCTGGAGGGGCGAGTTTCCTCTACCCTGGTTAAGGCGTTATACAAGCTCCCCATGAAACCCAGTTGGGAAGGGTCTCCTCTCTAGAGGGATGAGTTCCCACTACCCTGGCTACAGTGGTATGTGAGCTCCCAAACCCACACCTAGGTGGGCAGGGTCTCCTGCCTGGAGAGGTGAGTCCCATCTATCCTGGCTGAGGCAGTATACTAGCTCCCCCTGACACCCAGGTGGGAGACCCCTCCCTTCCTGTGGCAGTATAGGAGCTCCCTTGGACACTCAGGTGGAAGGGGTCTCTCTCCTGGAAGGGCATGTCCCCTCTACCCTGGCTATGGCAGTATAAGAGCTCCCCCTGACATCCAGGTAGGAAGGGTCTCCCACCTAGAGCAGTGAATCCCCTCTACCCTAGCTGTCCAGGTATACAAGCTTCCCCCACACACCTAGGTGGGAGGGGTTTTCCGCCTGGAGGGGCGAGTTCCCTCTAATCTGGCTGCAGCAGTATAGGAGCTCCCCTATCACCCAGGTGGGAGAGGTTTCTCGCCTGTAAGGGCAAGTCCCTGCAACCCTGGTTGCAGTGTTATACAAGCCCCCCCCCCATGACACCCAGATGGGAGAGGTCTCCAGCCTGGCTAGGTGAGTCCCCTCTTCCTTGGCTGCCGTGGTATATAAGCTCCCCTTGACTCCCAGTTGGGAGGGGTCTTCGCCTGGAGAGGCAAGTCCACTCTAACCTGGCTGCAGCGGTATACAAGATCCCCCAGACACCCATGTGGGGACGGTCTCCTGCCTGGTGGTGCAAGTACCCTCTACCCTGGTTGGGGTGGTGTACAAGCTTCTCTGTCCCGGTTGGGAGTCATGTCCTGCCTGGAGGGGCAAGTCCCCTCTACCCTGCCTGTGGAGGTAGAGGAATTCCCCCAGACACCCAGGAGGGATGAGTCTCCCGCCTGGAGGGTCGAGTCCCTTCCACCCTGCATGTGGAGGTATGTGAATTCCATCAGATATCAAGGTGATACAGGCCCCCCCCTGGGGGGGGCGAGTCCCTGTTACCCTGGCTGCAGCTGTATAGGAGCACCCCCTACAAACCCAGGTGGGAGGGGTCTCTTGCCTGGAGGGACAAGTCCCCTCTACACAAGCTGAGGCAAAATACAAGCTAGCCTGGACACCAATGTGGGAGGGGTCTCTCGCCATGTTCTTTTTCATTCTCCCAGGCCAAGATGCTAGCACTTGGCACTCCATTACTGGGCCCAGCTCCTTCCTTGAGCCACTGGCCGCATTTCTCGAGGACCTTGTCTCTGTCCCTTGGTTTCAGGCCCCTTTTCCCACCCACCTCCTGTGACTCCCCTCTGTTCCCCTTATGCTGAGAAATCCTGACACTTCCCAGACCCTCTGCTCCCCTGTCTTCTTTCTAGCCTGGGCTCCTCAAATGGGTCCTGACTGCCCACTGACCTCACCCCAAACTGTACACCACAAGTATAAACTCACAGTGCCTGCTTTTGCCCCTCTTTTGGTCCAGGTCCCTCTCTGAGGATCTACTCACCTGGGGCAGAGGAGCGGAATTGGCTGACCTCTGCACCCTGAATGCTCCCAGTGGGAAACACAGCCCTACCAATCCCCTGTGTCCCCTTTGCTGCCTGAATCTTGATGCCTGGCAGTTAACATGTGAGTTGCTCCAACCCAGCCCTGAGAGATGCCCTCCCTTCTCTCCAGTGCCCTCTCACCTTGCATGCTGCCCCTACCCCAGCCCAGCCTTCCCTAACCTTGGTCCTTTGCACTCCAGTCCCAGGGCCTGGCTGCTTGCCTGAGCCCCTGACTGCTTTCCTCATGTCCTTTAGCATAGCATGGAGGCTCTTTGTGTTGGGCCTAACCTGGGGGCTTCTTGCTTGTGGCCACCAGAGGGCTCTCCTAGGGGCCCCTTGTACTTTTTTCTGTCTTCTGGTCCTCTTGCAACCCCTTTCTCCCCTTCTCTTCAAGAATTCTCCTGGTGATTGTGGGTCTCCTTCTTTTTGGGTTTCTCATCCATGATGGGTTGGGTGGGTCCCTTTCCTAGGCTGCTGGCTTGGGTACTGGGTCTTGACCCTCTGAGCACCCACCAGGACACCTCGCCATGCCCTCCTATAGCCCTCCTCTTGTCCCCCTTCCCCTGCCATGCCTCCTTTGCCAGGTCCCTTGCCCTGGATTCTAATCTGCAGCAGGGCGCCTCATGGGAAACAGAGCCCTGCCTCTTGCCTGGGCCCCTCGCTCTTTCTGGGTGCTTGGTCCTGAACCCAGAACCCTGACACCTGGAAGTACCCTGGGCCTGTACCTGCCTGGCCCTGTTGGATCCCCTGTCTTCCCACCCAAGTCTTGTCCACTGTCCTGAGTCCCCTGCCCCAGCCCCAGCCCTTGGCTCTCTATTCCCTGTCCTGGCTCCTTGCTTGAGCCTTGAGCCTCTGATGGTCCTTGTTGCCCAGAGCATGCATGGGCATTGTCTGTGGGCCTCTTGCTTGGGCTGCTTCCCTGTTCCCCTTGGTGTTCCTGAATGGCAGTCCACTAGTGTTGCCCACGTGCCCAGCCCTGCCCTTCCCTGTTCTCCCCTGGCATGAATCCTCTTCTAGATCCCTAACCTGGACTCCTTGTTGGGGTCCAGGCCCTATGCCAACAGCACCTGTCCTCCGGCCCTTCCTGCTGTGCCCTTCTATGGCCCTCATTTGGTTCCTGTCCCTGACAAGCCCCTTTTCTGTATCCCTTTCCCAGGATTCACACCCATGCCAGGGAGGTGGACCTGGCCTATTAGCCCTCCTGGCTCCCTTGCCTGGGCCCTTTGGCCTCCTTCAGCCCAGGTCCTGCTCCCCAACACTGACACCCATCAGTGGACCTGGGCCTTGAACCCTCCTCTCTCTGAGCCACCCACACCCTTTCTCCCCTCCCTCCCCTCCCTAACCCTGTCTGTTTTCATGGGACCCCTGCCAGGGCCAACTCACTTGGATCCTTATTCCTGGGCCTGGCTCCATAATTGAGCTGCCCTTCTCCAGGACCATTCTCTTAATGTCAAGCCCCTTTATTGAGCTCTCTCCTGTGCCTCCCCTCTATTCTCCTTGTATTAAAGTGCCACCCCCTTCTCCACAGAAAAGGCTTAACTGGGATTCTCCAGAATTCTTCACCATGATAGTTTTTAGGACTATCAGCAAAAGAGTCTCTGCAAAAGAGTTCAATGTTGATTAACTTCCTATTTTCCTATGGCCCTGTTTTACTTGGCCACTGGCTGAGAAGATACCAGCACTCCAGGTGCTTCGCAACCCTTACTAATTTTTCACAAATATATGCAGTATAGTAGTTTGTAGAAATGAACAAACAAGGCCAATGGCCTTGAGCTGGGCTTCACAAGGATGTCTACATTGTTAAGATGTAGACTTAAAAATACTGGGCTCCATGGTAACAACTGGCAGGGAGAGGAAAAATGGGGAAAAGAAGCTCTCCCTTTTTTAGGAGTTGTCCTTGAAGAGTTAATTTGCCCCAAACAGTGAAAGAAAAAGCTGCTTTTATGTGAACTTTTTCAGACTGTGAACTTCTGAACCCCTCCCCTTACATGCTGGGTATAAAATTCTGAAACTATCTGAACTCGGGTTTCATGAGATTGATTGATTACAGCAAAAGCTGTGCCCTCTGAGCTTGGCTACAGCCAAATAAAACTGTCTCATGCTATGTTCAGTGCCTTGCCTCATTTGTCCCTAAAACATTTGTGGGGACCCAGATAGGACAGAGGAGTTAGGGAAGGCTATTGTGCTCCTCTTGTCTCTGGGGACCCACTTCCCTGGAGTGATGGGGGACAGCGTTCCCCTTGGCTCACCCAGGCAACTCTTGGCCTGAAGGATCATCAACTCACCCAGCACGCTGGGGCTGCCACCCCAGAGCACAAATGGACCCACAGGCAGCAGGAACCAAAATTAGGTTTTGGAGCACTGCCTAACTGAGCAGTTAGGACCTTGGTCCATTTGTTTTTGAAACCCACCTGACTTCCCCTGTGAGGCCTAAGCGGGTGGAAGAGAGGCTAGATCAACCTCTGTTGGGTCCTGAGTATTCTTCAAAGTCGTTGGAGCTGAAACAGATCCGGGGAGTCGCCCTAGTAGACAGTGTTCAGGGTCAGAGAGGAAAGGGGAAATTGTGAGGCACTTTTTGTTTGGTTTGGAATTGTTGGAATTTGGGCAGTATAGAAATTTTTTCCTGACCATGTCTGTTGGAAAAGTATGCAAATGAGATGGACAAAGGGAAGGTTTCCTACCCAACCCCAGGTCCGAAGCAAGTGTGGAGTCCTGATCCGAGGTTCCCTGGCACCACATAGTCTATTGTGGAATTTCACCAACCAACATCTAGATGAAAGCTCCAGGTTGGGGGTTGATGCCTACCCACAAGGCTAAGTGGGCCCTAAGTGCTTGCAAGGGGAACAACTGTAGATGGACAAAGCAAGTCTTGTCCTAAATGTGCGATATTGGTGCAGGCTGGAACATGGGAGCACACAAAAAATACTGCGCCTTCTAAAATGTTTGTTAGAAACCTTTAGGAAGGTTTTCCTGGTAAATCTGGGGTGAAACTCAGTACACAAAGGTGGCATACTCTCTGAATTACAATGGCCCACCCAAGATGTGGGTTGGCCACCAGAAGGATCTTTAGATGAGAGAGTCATTGCTGAGGTCCTTTTGATTATTGTTGGAGTCACTGAACCATTTCACTTACATTGATTGCTGTCAAGAGATAGTATAGAAACAGCCCCCTTGGTTGAGAGCTTGTCTAGATGGACAGTCCAAGCTGATGTTAGCCAGGAGCCTAGTGATCTCTAAGACACAGTGGAAAGAAGCTAAACAGAATACCTGATGGAGGAAAAACAGGAAGGGGAACAATTTTCCCCATGATCCAGAAGAGGACCCACCACCTTATGTTCCACTCTACCCAACATTGCCAAGACCACTGGAACAGCAAACTGTCCCCTCAGCCCTGTCATCTTCAGATGCAACAAATGATGGCCCCCAATACTGGCCATTACTTTCTCTTTGGGGTCCTCAGAGCCAAAGGCTTCCTAGAACCAAAGACTCTTAAACCTCCCAAGATTAAGTTGGGAGATTTGCCCCAAGACTAGAGCCACAACTCAGAAGAGAGCACTCCAGGTGCCCCTGCAAGAAACTAAAGGACTGTCCATATTGACCAGAGGGAAACACCTGAGGGAGACAAGGCAGTTTTGTGTGGCAGCCTTTTACCACCATTGCACACATAAGCTGGAAAAATCATAGTTCCTCCTACATGGAGAAACCCTGGACCAATACTGATCTGATACAGCCCATTATCTAGACCTAGGATGGGGCCCCCCAAAAGAAGAAGGGCTAAAAATAAAAAGATATCAAGAAGCCCTCATAGGAAGTCTAAGAGACAGAAAATTTTAAAAAACTGTGCTCAAGAAGGAATCTGAGCCAGCCCTAAGTCCTAGCCTAAGCCAGAGCACATCTGGAGACAAACAGAGCTGAGCAAAGCCTCCAGCTGCTCCAGAATCTCCCCTCTTGCACTTTTTATACCCTGAACTTTTCTCTGGGCCCCAAATCTGCCTATGGCCCCTCTGCCTTATGAAACTGGCAGTAATAATCAAAAGATTTGTACCCAACTGACTCAGAGCTGAGTGTCTTCCCACTGCTGCTGCTGCCCCTCTCCCTACCCAGAGGTGCCCGGGAGAGGAGGGGCACCTTACAAGCATATCTGCCACAATGTAAGTTTTTAGGTAAGAGATGCAGAGGCTCAAGCAACAGGTGACCAATGCAGCCTTTGTGGAACAGGCTCAAAGTGACATTTGCCAAAAATTTCAAACTGGTTTTCCTGAGAAGTGTGCCAGAGAGCTGATGAAGATGGCCACCACAGTTTTTATCAATGGAGACCCAGAGGCTCAACGACAGATAGACCAAAAGGTTAAAGAGAAAGATGTATCTCCTTACAGCTGCCCTCACCACAAACCCAGAGGTCTCTCAAGTGGGTCTCACTAGAACAAAGCCAATGGTCCAAATATTTATAAGGAAAAAAGAATAGCCAGACAAAAGGGGAAAGCTCCAGTGGCCCTCAGAGCAAGCACCCACTACCATGCCCAAATGTTAAGCCTTTAACAGAGAAGGAACAAATGGTTTCCTCTACCCTTTGGCCCCAACCCTTCCTTTCAGTTTCTTCACACTTGCTTGGAAGTTGATGACTTACAAATATGGCGGGGATTCGATAGACACACACAAATATATCTGATGAATGGGACCCAGCACCTCAGGACGGCTCAGCTGCTGTAAGCCCCAAAATGAACCAGAAATATATTCATGTTAATATCTAATAATAGTGGGCCATAGGGTGCACACTCCAAAAGGACATGTCACCCTGGCACCACGTCACATGCTATGAGCCACCAAAAGGAAGGGCCACAGAGCACCATGCATCCAGGTGTAGTGAACAAAAACTCAAGTGGGGCAATTACTATATACAATTTAGAGCAGGCTCCCACCTGTCAAGAGGAGAAAGCCATGCAGACAAAGATCAACACCTAGGTGAGCACAATGTGGCTGCCACACCAGGACCTGCAGGGAACCTGCCCTCAAACCTTGGCAGAATGCTGAGATTGATATAGGTGACTTTTATACAAATGATGTCCCAGGTAATCAATCCCTGTGAAGATTGACATTAGATTTGAGAGTTGGACAATCCCAGCAGCCAATATCCTACACCAGGAGATAACAAAAAAATTCCTGCATCTTTATGCACCAGAGGATCCATGTATGCTCCCCTTCCCTAAACAACAATTCCTCCAAGGGGCTTGAGTAAACCATCCGTGAGACAGTACTGGACTCTGACTTAAAAGCCCATGTCTATCAAGAAAAAGGTCAAATACTTTGGTTGCCATCTGACTCAGCAACAAAACAGACAATAGCCACTGGGCCACAAAAGAGACAGAAAATCTGCTCAATTCCATTCCCTTCAACCTACCATCAAACTAGAGAATTCTTGGGGGCTACCAGATTTAGCCATATATGGATTCTCAACTATCAGTTATAGCATACCCCTCTGTGAAGCCAACAAAGGGGGGAGAATGGGATCATCTAATATGGGAGCCACCTAAGCAAAAGAACTTTGAAGATATTTAACAAGCACTCCCAGTTCGTCTGGACTAGGGCTCCCTGGCCTCACAAAGCTTTACTTTTTGTACATCCAGGAACAGTGTGGAATGGCTGTAGGAGTTTTGACATGGACATCCGTCCAAAGACCTGGGCTCTGTAGCCCAAAACTGGCCACCTTACAGGCCCTTGCTGCCACAGATCTTCTGGTGTTGGAAACTAATTAACTGGCTATGGGACAAAAATTGGTTTTCAGGGTTCCTCATTCAGTGTTAACATTAGTAGAATACAAAGGACAATATTGGTTGACTAATGGCCAATACCAGGTCTTTTATGTGAAAATACATGTATCCATGTGGAAGTCATCCAGACTCTGAACCCAGCAACCTTGCTGCCCATTGGACCTGGACAAACTGACCACAACTGCATTGAAGTCATGGATGAAATGTTCTCCAGCAGACCACACTTGACAGACCAGCCCTAAGGGACCCTGATGTAAAGTACTTTGCAGATGGAAACAGTTTTATTAAAGATAGTGTATGATTTGCTGGATATGTAGTAGTCACTCTGGACTCCACTGTCGAGGCAGAACCTCTGCCTCAGGGAACCTCAGCACAAAAAACAAAACTTATTGCTTTGACTCAAGCACCTCAGTTGACAGCAGGAGTTTGTGTGGACTTTTACATAGACTCAAAATGTGTGTTTCCTCCCCTTCATGTTCTTAGGGCCTTATGTAAGAAAAGGGGGCTCATTAACTCAGGAGAAAAAAAGGTGTGATGTATGGGCAAGAAATTCTTAAACTTTTGGATGCACTGTGGACTCCCAGGACAGTTGTGATTAGATAATGCCAAGATCATTGAAAGGGAAACACTGTGGTTTCTCAGGGCAACCTGAGAGCTTACAGAGAAGCCATGTTATTTGTCTGTAAGAAATGAGAAGAAAATCCAATCCCAGATTTAAAGGCTGCCCTTCTGCCTGGCCAACTATTTAACAGAGTGGGAGCCAACATACTCCCAATATGAACGTAAATGTTTTAAGACCGAAAAAGAAAATTTTCTCCCAGGAGGATGATGGAGATATTCTGATGGCCAGCATAGCCATCCCGGAGACTGTAGCCCCAGCCTTTATCAAACAGTTCCACAGGAGAACACGTTGAACATACATCACTTGAGAGGGTTCTGAGTCAACATTTCTATGTCCCCTGGCTCACAAAGTTCATCTAGATAGTCTGAAAACAATGTGAGGTTTGTGCTCACAACAATCCTTGTAAAGGGCCAGAGCTCCCAACAGGAATCCAAAGTATAGGAGGAACACCTTTTGAAGACTTGGAAGTAGACATCACTGAACTACCATGCTCATGGGGCTATAAGTAACTTTTGGTTTTTGTGTGTTCCTACTCTGAGTGGAGGCCTTTCCCACCCGACCTGAAAAGGCTAGGAATATAACCAGGATGCTTCTCTGGGAAATGATTCCAGATTTTTTATCTCAATCAATATTGGCTCAGACAATGGGCCAGCTTTTGGGCAGAGATTATATGATTACTATCCAAGGGTTTAAACATCAGATGGAAGTTACATACTGCCTATAGGCTTCAGAGTTCTGGTAAAGTTCAAAGGATGAACAGGATTTTAAGTCTCAATTTGGTAAGCTGTGTCAGGAGACTCACTTATATTGTGATGAACTTCTCCCTACTACACTGTTGAGGATTAGATCTACTCCCACTAGGAGGACTGGATTCTCTCCTTATAAGATAATATACGTGAAGCTCCCCTCTTATTAGGGTACCATTGGCAGACTTAAGAGAGATAGGAAATTTTACCCTGAGATGACAGCTTCAGGCCTTAGGGAAAACTTTATAGGTTCTCAACCAATGGGTTAGAGAAAGATTGCCACTAATTTTGACCACAGGTGCACAATCCTTCAAATCTGGAGTTTCATTCTGGGTCAAAGAATGGAATATTCAAACACCTAAACTTATTTGGAAGGGCCCTTTCCCTGTTATTTTATCCACCCCAACTGCAGTCAAGTTTGTAGAAATAGGTTCCTTGATTGACTCCACTAGACTCAAGTCTGAAGCTGCAGACTGGGTGTGCACTCCAGATGCTGCTACGCCCTTGAAACTGACTGTCTAGAAAAAAAAGGAGCACCAGAGAAGCTTGAGGGTCAGAAGGACAACAGCTCTGCTCCAGTCAGTCCGGAAGCTGACTGGTGCATGCACAGCTAAAGCTTGAGAAGACTACAGTCCTGCTTCAGCCACATGGGAGGGGCTAGCTGATCAATGCACCCTGAAAGATAAACTTCCCACCAGGACGAATGAATGCTTTCAACCCCTAAGATAGTTCTTATACTATAATGCATTTCCAACCCTTGATTCTAGATGTATACATAATTCTCTGGGTTTCTACTGGTTTGATAACAGTAACTTCTACTAACTGGACACTGGGTAATAAAAATTCATTTATACTTTTTTATCTTGCTTATATAAATTTTCTAGGATTTGTTGGGTGTTATTAGTTTCGCTTTGCTAATTTATGCTGTTTAACCTTTGCTAACCAAAATGTTAGTCTATTATTTAATTTGATTTCCTTTGATAACCTTAAGAGGTTCTGTTCTACTCCATTGGAAAGTAACTTGATTTAAGAGTACACCAATCTTGGGGTGAAGATAACTGGCCACCCCAGAGGATCATTGCCACTTATGGTCCTGCTACCTGGGCACAAAATGGCAGTTGGAGTTATAGAACTCCTATTTACATGTTAAACAGAATTATTCACTTACAAGCTGTACTAGAAATTATTATTAATCAGACTGCCACAGCCTAGCTACGAAACAGACCTGATGCAAGTGGCTAACTATCAAAACTGCTTGGCATTAGATTACCTATTGACTGAGGAAAAAGAAATATGTGGAGAGTTCAACAGCTCACATTGTTGCATCGAAATGGATGACAATAAACAAACAGCTCAGAATATAGCCAACAACACAAGAGAACTAGCACATTTTCTAGTTCATACCTAGAAGGGCATTCAACTTTGGTTCCCAAACACGCTTTTGGGAGATGGTTGTCAACCCTTGGTAGATTTAACAGCTTAACTGCTATAGTGGGTATTCTGCTGTTAACCTGTTGCTCTAATATTTGGCTCCACTGTGCATTAAAACTAATGGGTCTACTATGGAAGCTGCTTTTGGATAGATGACAACAACAACTAGCTTTGACATTATATAAGGCCTTAAGCCAATATAATGGTGATGATGTGCTTAAATTTAAAGGGTTAATTTATGGGGAGCAACATTAAAGGGGAGAATTTAAGCGACACCCACTTTCTCCACAGAAAATTCTTACCTGGGATTCTAAAGAAATCTTCACCATGGCTGATTTTAGGACTGCCAGCAAAATAGTCTCTGCAAAAGAGTTCAATGTAGATAAACTTCGTATTTTCCTGTCGCCGTGTTTTACTTGGCCACTGGCCCAAAAGATACCAGCACTCCAGGTGCTGGGCACCCCTTACTCGTTTTTCAGAAATACATTCTCTATAGTAGTTTGTAGAAATGTGAAAACAAGGCCTCTGGCCTTGAGCTGGGATTCATAGAGATGTCCACATTTTTAAGATATGTTACCAACTGGGCTCCATGATAACAACTGGCAGGGAGAGAAAAAATGGGAAAAAAGAAGCTCTTCCTACTTAGGTCTTTTTCTTGAAGAATTAACTTGCCCAAAATAGTGAAAGAAAAGCTGCTTTTATTTGAACTTCTTCAGACTGTGAACTTCTGAGCACCTCCCCTTACATGCTGGGTATAAAATTCTGAAACTGCCTATAATCGGGATTCAGGGGATTGATTGATTACAGCAAATCTGTGCCCTCTGAGCCTGGCTGCAGCCAAATAAAACTGTTTCCTGCTATGTTCGGTGCCTTGTCTCATTTGACCCTACAACAGTACTGTGCTATCCTGGCATTGCCTGGACTCTCCCCTCCCACTGCTTCTTCCTAGGCTGGGCTTCAAGAATGGGTCCTGGCTCCCCACTGACTCCCTCAATTCTGGACACAAGGTATCCCATCATAGTGCCCTCCTTTTTTACTCCTTTGATCCAAGTACCTCTCTGTGGGTCTACACATCTGGGGCAGAGGAGTGGAATTGGCTGACCTCTGCCCACTGAAAGTCTAGTGCCGATCTTGCCCTGCCTGATCCCCTCCCTTCAATCCCTTGCCCTCTAGCCTTGCATGCTGCCCCTACCACAACACAGCCCTCCTAACTATGATGTTGCATGCTCCAATTCCAGGACCAGGCTGTTCACCTGAGCCCCTGATCACGTTCCTTGTGTCGTGTGGCTTCCTGTTGGGTCTCTTGTTGTCGGGACAGATTTGGGGCCCCTTGCTTGGGCTCCCTATTGAGCTCTGCTTCTTGCCCTTTGTCTCCTCCATGCTGCCCTCTGTCTCCTCATCCTAGCACCACCACTTCCACTCCTATCCCTAGTGTTTTCCCCTGGAGAGTGGACCTCTTGCTCCTTGGGTTCCTAATCCTCTTTTGGGCGGGTTGATCTCTTACATGGAATCCTTGTTTGGGTCGTGGCTTTTGCCCATCTCCTTACTTACCGTGACTCTAAGCCATGCCTTGTGGTCCCTATCCTCCTGGACTTGTCCCTTGCCAGGCCCCCTTGGCCTGGTCCCTGGCCCTTGATTCTCATCTGCACCAGGGCAGATGAGCCCTGCCCCTCATGTGTGCCCCTTGTTCACCCTGGGCCCTTGGTCATGCACCTGGAACATGACACCTGGCAGGGGCACTGGCACTCGAACCTGGCTCCCACCAACTGGATCCCAGCTTTCCCTCCCCAGCCCTGTACACTGTCTTGAACCTCCTACCCAAGCCTTGGCCCTTAGGTCTCCATTACTAGGTCTGGTTCCTTGCTTGAGCCTCTAGTGGCCATTCTTGCTCAGTGGTTTTCTGGGCATTGTCTGAAGGCCTCTTGCTGGAGCCACTTCCCTGCTCCTCTTGGCTTCCCTGTACTACAGTACTCTAGTGAAGGTTTGCCTTCCCAGGCTGGCATTCCATGCTCTCCCCTTGCCTGGGCCTTCATCTAGGTCCCTTGCCTGGGCTCCTTGCTGGAATCCTGGCCCCCACGCCTGGGCTCCTTGCTGGAATCCTGGCCCCCACCCCACTCACACCGGCCTTCAGTTCCCTCCTTTGGCCCTCCAGTCCTCTAATGGGTCCTGGCAGCCTAATCCCGCCCCCACCTCTGCAAACCAGGTATTCTCTCACAGTACCCTCTTTGACCCCTCCTTTGGTCCAGGTCCCTCTCTGAGGATCTACTCATCTGGGGCAGAGAATTGGAATTGGCTGGCCTCTGTGCCCTGAATGCTCTCTATGGGAAACACAGCCCTTCCACTCATCTGAGTCCCCTTCACTACCTGAAATTTGAGGCCTAGCAGTTAACATGGGACTTGCTCCTACCCAACCCTGAGAAATCCCTCCCTTCCCTCCCCTGCTCTCTTACCCTGCATGCTGCTCCTACTGCAACCCAGCCCTCCCTAACCTGGACCCTTTGCACTCCTGTTCCTGAGCCTGGGCGTTCGTGTGAGCCCCTGACAGTGTTCCTCATGTCACTTGGTATAGCATGAAGTCTCTTCCTGTTGGGCCCCTTGCCTGGGACTGCCAGCTTGCTCTCCTATGTGCCCATTGTGCTTTTCTCTGTCTCCTGGTCCTTGCAAAGCCCTTCCTCCCCTTTCCCTCATGCTTTCCCCTGGCACTTGCAGGTCTCCTGCTCCTTGGGTCCTTCATCCATGGTCCATCAGGTGGGTCCTTTGCCTGAGCACCTGGCTTTGGTCCTGGATCTTGCCCCCCCCCACACACACACCCACTGAGACTCCCTGGAGTGCCTTTCCATTGCCCTCCTCCTGGCCCCCTTCACTTGCCAGGCCTCTTTTGCCAGTTTTTTTGTCCCTGGATTCTCATCTAGGCCAGAGTGCCTTATGGGAAACTGAGTCCTGCTCCTCGTCTAGGTCCCTTGCTCTCTCTGGGCCTTTGGTCTTGCACCCAGAAACCTGACACCTGGCAGTTGCCCTGGGCCAGGAATCTGCCTGCCCCATGCCAGATCCCCTGCCATCCCTCCAAAGTCTTGTTCACTGTCCTGAGGCCCCTGCCCAAGCCCTGGCCCTTGGATCTCTGTTCCCTGGTCTGACTCCTTGCTTGAGCCTCTGGGGGCCCTTCTTGCTCAGTGCTTCCCTGGGCTTGGACTGGGGCCAGTACCCTGCTGCCCTTGGCTGCCCTAAACCTCAGAGCCCTTCTGTTGCCCAGCTGCCAGGCCCCACCTTTCATTGCCCTTTCCTGGTATGGGCCCTCCTGTTAGTCACTAGCCTGGACTTTTCTCTGGAGTCCTGGTCCACACCCCATCAACACCTTTCCTCAGGTCTTTCATGCTATACACTCCTTCATCCCTCCTGTTGTCTCTGTCCCTGCTGGGCCCCTTTTCAAGGTCCCTTTCACATGATGCTCACCATGTCCAGGGGACTGGAACTGGGCGTTTGGCCCTGTGGGTTCCCTTTGGGAAAACATAGCTGTGCCCCTTTCCTGGACCCTTTGGATTCTCTCTTCCCCGGGCCCTGATCCTCAATCCTGACACCCAGAAGTGAACCTGGGCCTTGAGCTCTCCTCTCACTGCAACACCTACTACCCTTGCTCCCCTTTCTCCCCTCCCCAGCCCTGTCTGTTTTCATGGGACCCAGGACCGGGTCCTAGTACTTGGCTCCCCATTCTTGGGCCTGGCTTCTTGCTGGAGCCCCTCAGTCACTTTTCTCCAGGACCCTGCCCCTGTCTCTTGATTTCAGGCCCCTTGCTTGGCCCCCCTCCTGTGCCTCTTCTCTGTTCCTTTTGTATTGTTTTGTTTGTTTGTTTGTTTGTTTGTTTTTTGTCATTGCCAGAAACCTCTCTTTCCCTGCTTCACCCTACCATGGTCTCCTCCAATGGTTGCTGGCTCCCCACCGATAAACTTCCCCAAACTGGACCAAAGGTATCCCTCACATTGCCCTCCTTTGGTTCTGGTCTCTCTCTGAGGATGTACTCACCTGAGGCAGAGGAGTGGAATTGGCTGGCCTCTGGGCCATGAAGGATCCCTCTATGAGCAACACAGCTCTTCCTCTCACCTGGACCCCCATTGCCACCCAAACTTGAAACTGGCAGTGGGCTTGGGCCTAGTGATGATCTTGCCATGGATGATCCCTGCCTTCCGTCTCTTGCCCTCTAGGCTTGCAAGCTGCCTCTAAGTCAATCCAGCTCTCCCTCACTCTGACCCTTTGCCCTACAGTCCCCTGGCCCACTCCCCTTGTCTTCCCTGCATCTCAGAACTGTAGTGCAGCCCCTGCATGCCTGGTCCCACCCTTCCCTGCTCTCCCCTAACCTGGGCTCTCCTCTAGGTCCATATCCTGGGCACCTTTCTGTGGTCCTGGCCTGCACCTCACAAACAACCTTCTTCTAGAACTTCATGCTGTGCCCTCTTCAGCCCTCCTGTTGTCCTTGTACCTGCTGGGCTCCTTTTCCAGATCCCTTTCCCAGGGTTCACCAGAGCCAGGGGCTGGAACTGGGATGTTTGGCCCTGTGGTCTTCCTTTGGAAAAAAGTAGCAGTGCCCCTTGCCTAGGGGCTTTGGCCTCCTTCAGCCTGGGGCCTGCTCCTCAGTCCTGACACTCTGCAGTGAATCTAGGCCTTGAACCCTTCTCTCCCTATGCCACCCGTTCCCCTTACCCCTTTCTCCCCATATACTGCCGAAGCCAGCAGAGGGGGGACTGGCACTTCCAGATGGGAGACCCCTCCCACCTGGGTATCAGGGAAGTTCCTATGTTCTGTAGCAAGGATACAGGGCACTCCCCACTATAGGCGGGATACCCCTCCCATCTGTGTGGGAGTTACCCCCATTTCCAAGTGGCAGGTGTCTCTCACCTGGAGGCGCAAGTTGCTGGCTGCTGGAGTATATGAGCTCACATGACACCCAGGTGGGAGGGGTCTTCCGCCTGGAGGGGCTAATCCCCTCTACCCTGGCTAAGGCAGCACAGGAGTTACCCCCATTCCCAGTTGGGAGTTGTCTCTTGCCTGGAGGTGCAAGTCGCCTCTACCCTGACTGCTGGGGTATATGAGCTCCATCTGACACCCAGGTGGGACGGGGTCTTCCACCAGGAGAGGCGAGTCTGCTCTACCCTGGTTGAAGCAGTTAAGGACCTCCCCCTGATACCCAGGTGGGAGGTGTCTCCCACCTAGAGAGGTGACTTCCCTTTACCTGGCTGAGAGGTTGCACCAGCTCTCCAAGACACCCAGATGGGAGGGGTCTCCTGCTTAGAGGGGAGAGTCCCCTCTACATTGTCTGCAGTGGTATACTAGCTTTCCCTGACACCCAGGTTGGATGGGTCTAACCCTGGAGGGGCAAGTTCTTGTACCATGGCTGCTGCGGTAAAGGATCTCCCCCTGACACCCAGGTGGGAGGGGTCTCCTGCCTGGGGCAATGAGTCCCCTCTCCCCTGGCTGTGGAGATACACAATGTCTTCCAGACACCCAGGGTCTCCCGTCTGGAGTGGTGAGTCTCTCTATGCTGGATAAGGCGGTATATAAGCGCCCCACTACACACAGGTGGGAGTGGTCTTCTGCATGGACGAGTGAGTTCCCTGTATCCTGGCTTTGGTGGTATACAGCTCTCCAGACACCCAGGTGGGAGGGGTCCCACAATTGGAGGGGCAAGTCCCCTCTTCCCTGGCTGCAGAGGTATAGGAGCTCAACCAGATACCCAGGTAGACAATTGGGAAATCCCTGATTGAGCAGGTCCCATAATGACCATCTCAGTATTAATGGCTCTTAAATCTTGCAATAATCTCCATTTACCAGATTTCTTTTTAATGACAAAAATGGAAGTATTATGGGGAGATACAGAAGGTTGTATATGTCCCTCCACTAATTGTTGTTTGACCAGGTCATGGGCTGCTTGTATTTTTTCTTTAGTCAGGGGCCACTGAGGAACCCACACTGGTCTTTCTGATTTCCAAGTAATCTTTACTGTCTCAGTGACCCCTCCTGAAAACCCAATCCATGTCTACTTATTCCTTGATCTATTTGAATTGGTGCTGCTATGCCTTGTTCTTGTTCTCCTAATTTTTTTTTTTCTTTCCTAAAACCTTGTCTAGCCCTAATAGTGGGCACATTTGGATTGATGTTATTTGTTAATGTCAAACCTAATTGATCTAGGACATCTCGTTCCCATAAATTTATAGGAAGATGATCCAATACATATGGCTGCATAGTTCCTTCACATCCTTCAAGATCCTTCCAATCTAATACCATTGCACTTCTATGGGGATTAGTCACCACTCCTAAGCCTCGAAGCATTTGAGTGGCTGGTTGTAATGGCCAATGTTTTGGCCATTCTTGAGGAGAGATGATGGTAAGGTCTGCACCTCTGTCCAGTAGCCCATTAAATTCATATCCTTGAATATTTAGTTTTAGCATTGAGTGAGAATCTAAATTTAAAGAAAGCATAGTCCAATATACACCTGTGGAGCCTAATCCCCTAGAACCTCTTTCTATAGTACGGCTGGAAAATTTATCATGCAGGATGGGTATTATTAATAACTGTGTTATTCTATCTCCTGGTGAAATTACTAATATACCTCTTGGAGAACTAGCTATAATTTTTATTTCACCTTCATAATCAAGATCAATTACCCCAGGACTTATCATAAGTCCTTTTAGAGTAGAAGAACTGCATCCCAATAATAAGCCTACTGTTCCTTGGGAAAGAGGCCCTTTTACCCCTGTGGGAATGATTTGAGCTCACATCTCTGGAGTGAGTACTGCTCTGGCAGAGGCGCAGATGTCCAATCCTGCACTTCCTCTGGTTTGTCTGATGAGAGATCTAATGAACAATGTGTTCTGGGCACTACCCTGATGGTGTCACTGGGTTCCTTCAGTGCCCTCTATATTTGTGGTCATGGTCCCCGGAGCACTGGGCCCCCCTGTCCGTTTTTTGGCAATGGAGCCCGATGCTTTTCTCCATGATATCATGGGTAAACACCTGGTCCTTGTCCATTTTTTGATAATGGAGTACCCTGCCAGTGTCTCGGCTGGCACTGAATCACGAGCCACCACACAGCTATGTAGGTTCAAACAGCAATCTTTATTCCCGAACTCACACAGACCGTCTACAAACACATTCTGGTGCAATCTCCAATCTGCCGCCACCCCAAATCACCTACTCCACGAGGCTTTTCCAAATCCCATTTGAATCTCATGAGAACTCAACGGGAACAAGCAGCGGGAACACCCTAATCCCAGCAGCAATAATCTTCAACCTCCAACTTCCCTAAAACCCCTATTGTCTTAACCGGGAACGCCCTAAACTCAAGGAGCGGGGAAACTTCCTCAAACCTGATCAGCTCTAAACCCGGATCCGCCCTGGTCTTTGAGCAAGGTCACCTTATTAAAGCATACATGCAATGTCCCATCGAATGTCCTCTAAGCAGCATGGGGTATGCTGGCAAGGAGATTTTGATGCGTCATTCCTACTTGGTAATGGCCCTCAGCAGTACCCTCTATGATTGTTTGAGAATTTCATTCATTACCCCAATGTCTCCCTCTACCACATCATGGGAAAATACCCAGTATTCTACTCCTTTGATACCTAGTTTTGTTAAACCCTCCTCCTATGAGGCAATTCCTTTTAAAATGTTCTGTTTGTTCACAATTGTAGCATGTTTTTGCCCTGGAATCTATAGCCTGTTGTACTGCAGCTGCCAAGTCTTGCCCTTGTTCATTAATGTCTCTACATAATTTAATATATGTGTTTAAATCTTCATGTTTCCATGGTCTAATGACCTCCCTGCACCCTTTGTTTGCTTGGTCATAGGCTAGCTGTTTAATTAATGGCATTGCTTGCTCTGTATCCTCAAAAACTCTGGTAGCTGTTTGAATAAGCCTATCTACAAATTCAGTGTAAGGTTCATTGTAAGCTTCTTGTATTATCTTAGATAATTGACCTTGTAAATCTCCATGTCCTTGTAAAGTATTCCATGCCCTAACTGCATCTGAAGCAATTTGTGAATATATAGCAGGATCATATTCAATTTGTTGCTGTTGACCGTCATAAGGTCTTTTTCCTAACAACATATCTAAATTTCTTTGAGGGTAACCGGCTGCTGCATTTTGCCTAGCCATCTCCATGCAAAATTCCTTATTGGCAACCTTCCATAACAAATATTGCCCTCCATTTAGAACAGCTTTACACATGCTAGCCCAGTCTGCTGGCGTCATGTCCAAGTTGGTAATGGATTCAACCATGCTTACAGTGAAGGGTGCTTGGGGACCATAGGTTGTTACAGCCTCCTTTAACTGCTTCACTGTTTTGAAATCTAAAGCATGGTGAATTCACTGCCCTCCTGCCTGCTCTAGTACAGGGCATGCTAATCTTTGAGGTCCTGTCTCAGGATCCCATCTATCAACTACAGGGGTTGGGGGCCCCATAGCATATGTTGTCTCTATAGGTGGAGCTGTTGTTTGGACACTTCTTCCCTCTGGTGACAGAAAGGTGTTAGTAGCAGCCTCCTGTTGTAATTTTTTCCCTGATAGTTCTTCCTCCTTTAATTTTTCTTCCTCTGTCTGACTAGCTCGAGAGACCTTCTCTTTTTTCTTGATCTAAAATGTCTTTCTCTATGGTCTGAACCTCTAACAATTTACTAACACTCTTTCAGTTTGTTTTTTACTAATTTCTAATCTACTATAAAGATAATGCAACCCAACAAGATAACACAAAACAAGACCGAAACAGAATGGAACAAAAAATCGTTGCATCAACAACCAATTAAAAAAAAAAAAGAAAAAAAATGAGAAAAAAATCGCTGCATCAATTTTCCTATTTTCTTGAAATATATTTTCGTGGTCTATCTCTATCTCTTCCTCAGGGCCAAACAACTTCAAATCTTGAGCCAACCATTTTTCCCAGTTTGCCTGAGAAAGTTCTAGGGATAGGCAGCTTGAAACAAAAACAAAACAAATTAAAACAAGAACACATTGTTTTTTGAAATCATCACCCATTCTCTCGCTTTCCCTCAGGGGTGAGCAATTTCACTTACCTCTGAGCTTCAGGTGTTCCCCGAATGGGCCACCAAATGCTGCAGTCTGGCTGGGCACAAATCACGAGCCACTCAAGCAGAAACAAACTTTATTTCTGAACTCCACCAGCACACTCCACACATGTTCCCTGGGAACTCTCCAGGAACACCACACACCAACAGGAACTCCCTCTCCCGGAACTTCCTCAACCAATGTGAACTCCCCAGACAATCCTCAGGAGAACTCCAAAGTAGTGAGCACCCAGGCAGACAGTAAAGGTCCAATATACAATTGAATCACTCCACCATCATCTTAATGGCGCGCCTCTCAACCAATACTATTGGCAAAATGCCAGGGGCCATTCCGACTAGGCTGTGGCTCTCAGCAAGAGGTGACTCCCACTTCCAGGCAAGAGACACCTCCCACCTGGGAGTTGGGTTAACTCCCATGCCGCCTTAGCAAGGGTAGAGGGGACTCGCCCCTCCAGACAGAAGACCCCCTCCCACATAGGTGGCTGACATTTTGGGATCATACACACCTGCATCCTGGGTAGCAGTGACTCACCCCTCAAGTGGTAGACACATCCTACTGGGGGTAGGAGGGGGCTCTTATACCCCCAAAGCCAGGGTTGAGGGGACTTGCCCATTCAGGCGGGAGACTCTCCCACCTGGGGGGAGGAGGGGAAGTGCCTATACCGCTGCAGCCAAAGTAATGGGGACTCACCCCTCCAGGCAGGAGACTCCTACCACCAGGGTGTTGCAGGGAACTTGTAGACCACCTTAGACAGGGTGGAGGAGTCTTGCCCATCCAGGCGGGAGACCCCTCCAACCTGGTTATCATCTGGAGCTCATTTACCACCCAAGCCATGGTAGAAAGTACTTGCCTCTCCTGGCGGGAGACCCCTCCTACCAGAGTGTCAGTGGGAGCTCATATACTGCCACAGCCAGGATAGAGGGGACTCGCACCTCCCTGCAGGAGACCCCTCCCACCTGGGTGTCTGGGGCAGCTTGTATACCTCCTCAGCCAGGGTAGAGGGGACTTGCTGTTCCAGTCTGGAGACCCTTCCCACATGTCTGTCAGGAGGATACCTTATACTGCCATAGAAGGGTGGAGGAAATTTGCTCATCCAGGTGGGAGACCTCTCCCACATGGGTGTGGGAGAGGGAGATCCTATACTGCCACAGCCAGGGTAGAGGGGACTCTTCCCTCCAGACGGGAGACCTGTCCCACCTGGGTTTCAGGGGGAGATATTATACTGCTGCAACAAGGGTAGAGGAGACTCACCCCTCCAGGAGGGAGACCCTTTCCACCTGGGTGTCCTGGGGAGCTCGTATACCTCCGAAGTGAGGGTAGAGGGGACTTGCTCCTGTAGGCAGGAGACCCCTGCAACCTGAGTGTCAGGGAGAGTTCCTACCGCTGCAGCCAGGGTAGAGCATAATTGCCCTTCCAGTCAGGTATGTTTTAGCTGGTATGTTTTAGCTACAGATATTAAAGATTTTTTTTTCAATTCCAATTCATCCTGAGGATAGTCCAAGTTTTGCATTTACTATCCCTACACTGAATCATGAAGGTCCTGATCAGAGGTATGAATGGAAAGTACTCCCTCAAGGGATGGCTAACAGCCAAACTATGTGTCAAATTTATGTTAACAAAGCAATCCAGCCACTTAGAAATCAAAATCCTGAACTACAAATTTTCACTATATGGATTATGTATTATTAGCACACAGATAAAAACACATTGCTAGAATGTTATGCCACACTTACAAATTTATTAAAAAATTATAATCTAGAATAGCAATAGATGAAGTACAATTAAATTTTCCAATTAATTATTTAGGAGTTCTATTATCCTCAACCATGGTCCATCCACCAAAAATTCAAATACAAGTAGATCAACTCAAATCACTTAACGACTTTCAAAAGTTGTTAGGAGACATAAATTGGATAAGGCCTTATCTAGGAATACCAACAGGAGAGTTGGGACTTTATTTGATATCCTAAAAGGCCCATCATATCCAAATTCACCCCAAATGTTAACGCCTGAAGCAAGAAAGGCATTAAAAATTATTGAAACATATATGGAAAATATGCATTTGGATAGAATTGATATAAGTTTGCCTTTATTATTTATTGTAATACCAACAAAAAATATTCCTACAGAAGTATTTTGGCAAGAAGGTCCATTATTGTGGATACATTTATCTTATTCTCCTAACACTATTCTTACTAGGTATCCTGAGGCTGTAGCACAATTAATACTCAAAGGAATAAAAGCAGCAAAGGGAGTGTTTGGAATTTCTCCCCCAAAAATTATTACTCCATATACTGTGGATCAAATTGATGAGTTAGCTAATGAGTTAAATACTTGGGCAATAATCATGTGTAAATCTAATGTTTCATTTGATAATCACTTACCATCTAATCCTTTATTGTCTTTTTGGTCTTCGCATTCTGTAGTTTTTCCAAAAATGACAAGAAAAACACCTATTATGAATGCTCCAAATATATTCACTGATGGGTCAAATAATGGTCCAGCAGCAGTAGTTACCCCTGATCAAACATTTATATTTTTAGTACCCAAACAATCATCTCAAAAGGTAGAGCTTAGTGCAGTATTACATGCTTTTGTGATGTTTAAAGATTCTGTATTTAATTTATTTTCTGATAGTCAGTATATAGTTAATGCTATATTTCCCTTGATGATGTTGGTAGGATTTCTCCTTCCTCTACTGTTTTCTCTTTGTTTTCCACTATACAAGTCTAGTCTGGGACAGAAAAGATCCATCCTTTATAGGACATATCAGGGCACATACAGGATTGCCTGGTGCCCTTAGTTTGGGCAATGATTTAGCAGATAAAACTACACATGACATACATATTTTCTCTACACTAGAAGAAGCTACATATTTTCATAAAAGATTCCATGTCAATGCTAATACTTTACAAAAGCATTTTAAAATAACTAAGGAGGAGTCACGTCACCCCAATTGGAATAGGGGCAGAGCAGAACCGCCGACCGCGCCCGCAAGGTAGGTAGACCTGTGACCGACCAGCAGAACAGGCCCAGCGGGCTACCGGCGTGGTAGACACGTCACACCAATTGGAGTAGGGGCATAGCAGAGCCTTCGCCCGTGCCCGGAACAGGCCCAGCGGCCCGCCGATGTGGTAGTCACATCACCCCAATTGGAGTAGGGGCAGAGCAGAGCCGCCACCCGCGCCCGAAAGGTAGCCAGACCTGCGACCGACGGGCAGAACAGGCCCAGCGGCCTGCCAATGTGGTAGACACGTCACCCCAATTGGAGTAGGGACAGAGCAGAGCCTTTGCCCGTGCCCGGAAGAGGCCCAGCTACCCGCCGGCATGGTAGTCACATCACCCAAATTGGAGTAGGGGCAGAGCAGAGCCACCGCCCATGCCCAGAACAGGCCCAGCGACTCTCCGGCGTGTTAGTCATGTCACCCCAATTGGAGTAGGGGCAGAGCAGAGCTGCCACCCACGCCTGCAAGGTAGGCAGACCTGCGGCCGATGGGTGGAAGAGGCCGAGCAGCCTGCTGGCGTGGTAGACACGTCACCCCAATTGGAGTAGGGGCAGAGCAGAGCCCCCGCCCACGCCTGCAAGGTAGGCAGACTTGCAACCGACCAGCAGAACAGGCCCAGCGGCCCGCCAGCGTGGTAGACAGATCACCCCAATTGGAGGAGGAGCACAGCCGCCTCCCGCCCCTGCAAGGGAGACTTTTCAACGATACAAGAGCAATATAAATATATAGGGGGAAAATTCAATAACACAACAGTTTCACCAAGCAGAAAGAAACAGGAGCAGTATGAAAAGACAAGGAAAGAAAGGACCACAAGCAATGCAGGTCAACCCTACTTTAGAAGAGGTAATAGCTGCAGCAGATGGAATGTCAGATAAAGAATTCAGGATATACATGCTTCAGATGATCTGGAGTCTCAAGGAAGACATTAGACAGCAAAATCAGACAATGAAAGATCACTTCGACAATGAATTACATAAACAAATCCAAGAAGCAAAAGATCAACTATACAGGGAGATAGAGGTAATAAAAAACAAACAAACAGAAATCCTACAAATGCAGGAAGCAATAAACCAACTTAAAAACTCAATTGAGAATACTACCAGCAGAGTAGAACACTTAGAAGATAGAACATCAGACAATGAAAACAAAGTATTTCAACGTGAAAAGAACATAGACAGCTCAGCAAGACTGTTAAAAAACAATGAGCAGAACATCAAAGAAATATGGGATAACATAAAGAGACCAAACTTAAGAGTCATTGGGATACAGGAAGGTATAGAGGTCCAAACCAAAGGAATGAGCAATCTATCCAATGAAATAATATGAGAAACCTTCAAAGACTTGAAGAATGAGACAGAATCCCAAATCCTAGAAGCCTACAGGACGCTGAATGTGCAAAATTATAAGAGATCCACACCTAGACACATTATAATGAAGATGCCCAACATACAGAATAAGGAGAGAATTTTAAAAGCTACAAGAGAAAGGAAGCAGATTACATTTAGGGGTAAACCAATCAGGATAACAGCTGATCTTTCAACACAGACTCTGAAAGCTAGAAGATCCTGGAATAACATATTTCAAACACTGAAAGAAAATGGGTTCCAACCAAGAATTGTGTATCCAGCGAAATTAAGCTTCACGATGGAAGATGAAATTAAAACCTTCCACGATAAAAAAAGTTAAAAGAATTTGCACCTAGAAAACCATCTCTTCAAAACAACCTCAGCAAAACATTACAAGAAGAGGAAATGGAAAATAACAATGAAAACCAACAGTGGGAGGTAGTTCAGTCAAGGGGGGGAAATAATCAAAGAGGAAAACATACCATCTTTAGTAACATAAATAAACAAATATGGCTGGAAGAACAACCCATATCTCAATAATAACCCTAAATGTTAATGGCTTAAACTCACCAATTAAGAGACACAGGCTAGTAGAATGGATCACAAAACAAGACCCAACAATATGCTGCCTAATGGAGACGCATCTGAAAGGAAAAGACATATAGACTGAAGGTGAAAGGTTGGGAAAAATCATATCACTCATATGGACTGCGGAAACAAGCAGGAGTGTCCATACTCATATCAAATAAAATAGATTTCAAGCCAAAG
The DNA here is from genome assembly GCF_045843805.1 of Urocitellus parryii. Taxonomy (NCBI): domain Eukaryota; kingdom Metazoa; phylum Chordata; class Mammalia; order Rodentia; family Sciuridae; genus Urocitellus; species Urocitellus parryii. The sequence goes on along the minus strand of NC_135538.1, from coordinate 128,138,422 downwards.
TTAATCAACAGGGATAAAGAGGGACACTACATACTGCTCAAGGGAACCATACACCAACAAGACATAACAATCATAAATATATATGCCCCAAACAATGGTGCAGCTATGTTCATCAAACAAACTCTTCTAATAGACCACCATACAATAATCATGGGAGACTTCAACACACCTCTCTCACCACTGGACAGATCTTCCAAACAAAAGTTGAATAAGGAAACTATGGAACTCAATAACACAATTAATAACCTAGACTTAATTGACATATATAGAATATACAACCCAACATCAAGCAGCTACACTTTTTTCTCAGCAGCACATGGATCCTTCTCAAAATCAGATCATATATTATGTCACAGGGAAACTCTTAGACAATATAAAGGAGTAGAGATAATACCATGCATCTTATCTGATCATAAAGGAATGAAACTGAAAATCAACGATAAAAGAAGGAAGGAAATATCATGCATCACTTGGAGAATGAACAATAGGTTACTGAATGATCAATGGGTTACAGAAGACATCAACGAAGAAATTAAAAAATTCTTAGAGATAAATGAAAACACAGACACAACATATCGGAACCTATGGGACACATTCAAAGCAGTTCTAAGAGGAAAATTCATTGCTTGGAGTGCATTCCTTAAAAAAAGAAAAAAACAACAAATAAATGATCTCACACTTCATCTCAAAAATCCTAGAAAAAGAAGAGCAAAACAACAGCAAAAGTAGTAGAAGGCAAGAAATAATTAAAATCAGAGCTGAAATTAATGAAATCGAAACAAAAGAAACTATTGAAAAAATTAACAAAACTAAAATTTAGTTCTCTGAAAAAATAAATAAAATATACAGACCCTTAACCATGCTAATGAAGAGAAGAAGAGAGAGAACTCAAATTACTAGCATATGGGATGAAAAAGGCAATATCACAACAGACATTTTAGAAATACAGAAGATAATCAGAAATTATTTTGAATCCTTATACTCCAATAAAACAGAAGATAGAGAAGGCATCGATAAATTTCTTAAGTCATATAATCTGCCCAGATTGAGTCAGGAGGATATAGACAACCTAAACAGACCAATATCAATTGAGGAAATAGAAGAAACCATCAAAAGACTACCAACTAAGAACAGCCCAGGACTGGATGGGTATACAGCAGAGTTTTACAAAACCTTTAAAGAGGAACTAATACCAATACTTTTCAAGCTATTTCAGGAAATAGAAAAAGAGGGAGAACTTCCAAATTCATTCTACGAGGCCAACATCACCCTGATTCCTAAACCAGACAAAGACATTTCAAAGAAAGAAAACTACAGACCAATATCTCTAATGAACCTAGATGCAAAAATCCTCGATAAAATTCTGGCGAATCAGATACAAAAACATATCAAAAAAATTGTGCACCATGATCAAGTAGGATTCATCCCTGGGATGCAAGGCTGGTTCAATACATGGAAATCAATAAATGTTATTCACCACATCAATAGACTTAAAGATAAGAACCATATGATCATCTCGAGAGATGCAGAAAAGCATTCGACAAAGTATAGCATCCCTTCATGTTCAAAACTCTAGAAAAACTAGGGATAACAGGAACATACCTCAACATTGTAAAAGCTAACTATGCTAAGCCTCAGGCAAGCATCATTCTGAATGGAGAAAAATTGAAGGCATTCCCTCTAAAATCTGGAACAAGGCAGGGATGCCCTCTATCACCACTTCTGTTCAACATAGTTCTTGAAACACTGGCCAGAGCAATTAGACAGATGAAAGAAATTAAAAGCATAAAAATAGGAAAAGAAGGACTTAAATTATCACTATTTGCAGATGACATGATTCTATACCTAGCAGACCCAAAAGGGTCTACAAAGAAACTATTAGAGCTAATAAATGAATTCAGCAAAGTGGCAGGTTATAAAATCAACACGCATAAATCAAAGGCATTCCTGTATATCAGTGACAAATCCTCTGAAATGGAAATGAGGACAACCACTCCATTCACAATATCCTCAATAAAAAAATAAAATACTTGTTAATCAACCTAACAAAAGAGGTGAAAGACTTATACAATGAAAACTACAGAACCCTAAAGAGAGAAATAGAAGAAGATCTTACAAGATGGAAAAATATACCCTGTTCATGGATAGGCAGAACTAACATCATCAAAATGGCAATATTACCAAAAGTTCTCTATAGGTTTAATGCAATGCCAATCAAAATCCCAACGGCATTTCCTGTAGAAATAGATAAAGCAATCATGAAATTCATATGGAAAAATAAAAGACCCAGAATAGCAAAAAAAAAAAAAAAAAGCAGGAAGTGTGAATCAGGTGGTATAGCGATACCAGACCTCAAACTATACTACAGAGCAATAGTAACAAAAACAGCATGGTACTGGTACCAAAACAGGCGGGTGGACCAATGGTACAGAATAGAGGACACAGTAACCAACCCACAAAACTACAACTATCTTATATTTGATAAAGGGGCTAAAAGCATGAAATGGAGGAAGGATAGCATCTTCAACAAATGGTGCTGGGAAAACTGGAAATCCATTTGCAACAAAATGAAACTGAATCCCTTTCTCTCGCCATGCACAAAAGTTAACTCAAAATGGATCAAGGAGCTTGATATCAAATCAGAGACACGGTGTCTGATAGAAGAAAAAGTTGGCTATGGTCTACATACTGTGGAGTCAGGCTCCAAATTCCTCAATAGGACACCCATAGCATAAGAGTTAGTAACTAGAATCAACAAATGGGACTTACTCAAACTAAAAATTTTTTCTCAGCAAAAGAAACAATAAGAGAGGTAAATAGGGAGCCTACATCATGGGAACAAATCTTTACTCCTCACACTTCAGATAGAGCTCTAATATCCAGAATATACAAAGAACTCAAAAAATTAGACAATAAGATAACAAATAACCCAATCAACAAATGGGCCAAGGACCTGAACAGACACTTCTCAGAGGAGGACATACAATCAATCAACAAGTACATGAAAAAATGCTCACCATCTCTAGCAGTCAGAGAAATGCAAATCAAAACCACCCTAAGATACCATCTCATTCCAGTAAGACTGGCAGCCATTAGGAAGTCAAAAAACAAAAAGTGCTGGAGAGGATGGGGGGAAAAGGGTACACTTGTACATTGCTGGTAGGACTGCAAATTGGTGTGGCCAATTTGGAAAGCAGTATGGAGATTTCTTGGAAAGCTGGGAATGGAACCACCATTTGACCCAGCTATTCCCCTTCTCAGTCTATTCCCTAAAGACCAAAAAAGAGTATACTACAGGGACACTGCTACATCAATGTTCATAGCAGCACAATTCACAATAGCAAGACAGTGGAACCAACCCAGATGCCCTTCAATAGACGAATGGATAAAAAAAAATGTGGCATTTATACACAATGGAGTATTACTCTGCATTAAAAAATGACAAAATCAGAGTGCCTGCAAGCGAGGCGAACCTGCAAGCCACGGGCGGGCGGGTCAGGCCCAGCAACCAGCCAAGTGACAGCAGCTACACGCGCCTGCGGGGAACGCGCCTGCGGGGAACGCGGACCGGACCCACTAGGACAGGTCCGGCGGACGGCCCGTCCCCTCCCCCAGTGTCTGCAGGTAGGCGGGGGACTGGGAACACCAGCAGAGCGGGCCCAAAGCCTGCTGAGGGGCGGAACCGGCCCCTCCCCCAGTGCCTGCAAGCTAGGCGAACCTGCAACCCATCGGGAGGTTAGGCCCAGCAACCTACGGAGTGACAGAGGTGCCCCTGGCGCCTGCTGGGTAGGTGGACCTTTGACCGACCAGCAAAGCAGACCTAGGGCCTGCCAGCATGGTAGACGGATCACACTAATTGGAGGAAGATCACAGCCACTACCTGCCCTGCAAGGGTGATTTTTCAACTATACAAGAGCAATATAAATAAATAGAGGGAAAATATCAAAGACACAACAATTTCACCAAGCAGAAAGAAACGCCAGCGGTATGAAACGACAAGGAAAGAAAGGACCACAGGCAATGCAGGTCAACTCAACTTTAGAAGAGGTAATAGCTGCAACAGATGGAATGTCAGATAGAGAGCCCAGGACATACATGCTTCAGATGATCTGGAGTCTCAAGGAAGACATGAGACAGCAAAATCAGACAATGAAAGATCACATTGACAAACAAATCCAGGAAGTAAAAGATCAATTTCACAGGGAGATAGAGGTAATAAAAAACAAACAAATAGAAATACTAGAAATGCAGGAAACAATAAACCAACTTAAAAACTCAATTGAGAATACTACCAGCAGAGTGGATCACTTAGAAGATAGAACATCAGACAATGAAGACAGAGTATTTCAACTTGAAAAGAACATAGATAGCTCTGCAAGTCTACTAAGAAACCATGAGCAGAACATTCAAGAGTTATGGGATAATATCAAAAGACCAAACTTAAGAGTCATTGTGATACAGGAAGGCACAGAGCTCCAAACCAAAGGATTAAGCAATCTATTCAGTGAAATAATACAAGAAAACTTCCCAGACTTGAAGAATGAGACAGAATCCCAAATCCTAGAAGCCTACAGGACGCCAAATGTGCAGAATCATAAGAGATCCACACCTAGACACATTATAATGAAGATGCCCAACATACAGAATAAGGAGAGAATTTTAAAAGCTACAAGGTAAAGGAAGCAGATTACATTTAGGGGTAAACCAATCAGTATAACAGCTGATCTCTCAACACAGACTCTAAAAGCTAGAAGATCCTGGAATAACATATTTCAAACGCTAAAAGAAAATGGATCCAACCAAGAATCGGGTATCCCGCGAAATTAAGCTTCAGGATGGAAGATGAAATTAAAACATTCCACGACAAACAAAAGTTAAAAGAATTTGCAGCTAGAAAACCATCTCTTCAAAAAATCCTTGTCAAAACACTACAGGAAGAGGAAATGGTAAACAACAATGAAAACCAACAGTGGGAGGTAGGACAGTAAAGGGGGGAAAAATCAAAGAGGGAAACAAATCATGTTTAATAGCATTAATAAACAAACTATGGCTGGAAGAACAAACCATATCTCAATAATAACCCTAAATGTTAATGGCTTAAACTCACCAATTAAGAGACACAGGCTAGTTGAATGGATCAGAAAACAAGACCCAACAATATGCTGCCTAATGGAGACGCATCTGAAAGGAAAAGACATATAGACTGAAGGTGAAAGGTTGGGAAAAATCATATCACTCATATGGACTGCGGAAACAAGCAGGAGTGTCCATACTCATATCAAATAAAATAGATTTCAAGCCAAAGTTAATCAACAGGGATAAAGAGGGACACTACATACTGCTCAAGGGAACCATACACCAACAAGACATAACAATCATAAATATATATGCCCCAAACAACGGGGCTGCTATGTTCATCAAGCAAACTCTTCTCAAGTTCAAGAATCTAATAGACCACCATACAATAATCATGGGAGACTTTAACACACCTCTCTCACCACTCGACAGATCTTCCAAACAAAAGCTGAATAAGGAAACTATAGAACTCAATAATACAATTAACAACCTAGACTTAATTGACATATATAGAATATACCACCCAACATCAAGCAGCTACACTTTTTTCTCAGCAGCACATGGATCCTTCTCAAAAATAGATCATATATTATGTCACAGGGAAACTCTTAGTCAATATAAAGGTGTAGAGATAATACCATGCATCTTATCTGATCACAATGGAATGAAACTGAAATCAATGATAAAAGAAGGAAGGAAAAATCATGCATCACTTGGAGAATGAACAATAGGTTACTGAATGATCAATGGGTTTTAGAATACATCAAGGAGGAAATTAAAAAATTCTTAGAGTTAAATGAAAACACAGACACAACATATCGGAATCTATGGGACACATTCAAAGCAGTTCTAAGAGGAAAATTCATTGCTTGGAGTGCATTCCTTAAAAAAAGAAAAAACCAACAAATAAATGATCTCATACTTCATCTCAAAATCCTAGAAAAAGAAGAGCAAAACAATAGCAAAAGAAGTAGAAGGCAAGAAATAATTAAAATCAGAGCTGAAATTAATGAAATCGAAACAAAAGAAACAATTGAAAAAATTAACAAAACTAAAAGTTGGTTCTTTGAAAAAATAAATAAAATTGACAGACCCGTAGCCATGCTAACGAAGAGAAGAAGAGAGAGAACTCAAATTACCAGCATACAGGATGAAAGAGGCAATATCACAACAGACACTTCAGAAATACAGAAGATAATCAGAAATTATTTTGAATCCTTATACTCCAATAAAATAGAAGATAGTGAAGGCATCGATAAATTTCTTAAGTCATATAATCTGCCCAGATTGAGTCAGGAGGATACAGACAACCTAAACAGACCAATATCAATTGAGGAAATAGAAGAAACCATCAAAAGATTACCAACTAAGAAAAGCCCAGGACCGGATGGGTATAGAGCAGAGTTTTACAAAACCTTTAAAGAGGAACTAATACCAATACTTTTCAAGCTATTTCAGGAAATAGAAAAAGAGGGAGAACTACCAAATTCATTCTAGAAGGCTAACATTACCCTGATTCCGAAACCAGACAAAGACACTTCAAAGAAAGAAAACTACAGACCAATATCTCTAATGAACCTAGATGCAAAAATCCTCAATAAAATTCTGGCGAATCGGATACAAAAACATATCAAAAAAATTGTGCACCATGATCAAGTAGGATTCATCCCTGGAATGCAAGGTTGGTTCAGTATACGGAAATCAATAAATGTTATCCACCACATCAATAGACTTAAAAATAAGAACCATATGATCATCTCGATAGATGCGGAAAAAGCATTCGACAAAGTACAGCATCCCTTTATGTTCAAAACTCTTGAAAAACTAGGGATAACAGGAACATACCTCAACATTGTAAAAGCAATTTATGCTAAGCCTCAGGCTAGCATCATTCTGAATGGAGAAAAATTGAAGGCATTCCCTCTAAGATCTGGAACAAGACAGGGATGCCCTCTTTCACCACTTCTGTTCAACATAGTTCTCGAAACACTGGCCAGAACAATTAGAGAGACGAAAGAAATTAAAGGCATAAAAATAGGAAAAGAAGAACTTAAATTATCACTATTTGCAGATGACATGATTATATACCTAGCAGACCCAAAAGAGTCTACAAAGAAACTATTAGAGATAATAAATGAATTCAGCAAAGTGGCAGGTTATAAAATCAACACGCATAAATCAAAGGCATTCCTGTATATCAGCGACAAATCCTCTGAAATGGAAACGAGGACAACCACGCCATTCACAATATCCTCAAAAAGAATAAAATACTTGGGAATCAACCTAACAAAAGAGGTGAAAGACTTATACAATGAAAACTACAGAACCCTAAAAAGAGAAATTGAAGAAGACCTTAGAAGATGGAAAAACATACCCTGTTCATGGATAGGCAGAACTAACATCATCAAAATGGCGATATTACCAAAAGTTCTCTATAGGTTTAATGCAATGCCAATCAAAATCCCAACGGCATTTCTTGTAGAAATGGAGAAAGGAATCATGAAATTCATATGGAAAAATAAAAGACCCAGAATAGCAAAAACAATACTAAACAGGAAGTGTGAATCAGGTGGTATAGCGATTCCAGATCTCAAACTATACTACAGAGCAATAGTAACAAAAACAGCATGGTACTGGTACCAAAACAGGCGGGTGGACCAATGGTACAGAATAGAGGACACAGAAACCAACCCACAAAACTACAACTATCTTATATTTGATAAAGGGGCTAAAAGCATGCAATGGAGGAAGGATAGCATCTTCAACAAATGGTGCTGGGAAAACTGGAAATCCATATGCAACAAAATGAATCTGAATCCCTTTCTCTCGCCAAGCACAAACGTTAACTCAAAATGGATCAAGGAGCTTGATATCAAATCAGAGACACGGCATCTGATAGAAGAAAAAGTTGGCTACGACCTACATGCTGTGGGGTCGGGCTCCAAATTCCTCAATAGGACACCCATAGCACAAGAGTTAACATTTAGAATCAACAAATGGGACTTACTTAAACTAAAAAGTTTTTTCTCAGCAAAAGAAACAATAAGAGAGGTAAATAGGGAGCCTACATCATGGGAACAAATCTTTACTCCTCACACTTCAGATAGAGCCCTAATATCCAGAATATATAAAGAACTCAGAAAATTAGACAATAAGATAACAAATAACCCAATCAACAAATGGGCCAAGGACTTGAATAGACACTTCTCAGAGGAGGACATACAATCAATCAATAAGTACATGAAAAAATGCTCACCATCTCTAGCAGTCAGAGAAATGCAAATCAAAACCACCCTAAGATACCATCTCACTCCAGTAAGATTGGCAGCCATTATAAAGTCGAACAACAATAAGTGCTGGCGAGGTTGTGGGGAAAAGGGTACACTTGTACATTTTTGGTGGGACTGCAAATTGGTGCAGCCAATTTGGAAAGCGGTATGGAGATTTCTTGGAAAGCTGGGAATGGAACCACCATTTGACCCAGCCATTCCCCTTCTCGGTCTATTCCCTAAAGACCTAAAAAGAGCATGCTACAGGGACACTGCTACATCGATGTTCATAGCAGCACAATTCACAATTGCAAGACTGTGGAATCAACCTAGATGCCCTTCAATAGACGAATGGATAAAAAAAATGTGGCATTTATACACAATGGAGTATTACTCTGCAGTAAAAAATGACAAAATCATAGAATTTGGTGGGAAATGGATGGCATTAGAGCAGATTATGCTAAGCGAAGCTAGCCAAGCCCTAAAAAACAAATGCCAAATGTCTCCTTTGATATAAGGAGAGTAACTAAGAACAGACTAGGGAAGAAGAGCACGAGAAGATGACCAACATTAAACAAGGATGAGAGGTGGGAGGGAAAGGGAGAGAGAAGGGAAATTGCATGGAAATGGAAGGAGACCCTCAGGGTTATACAAAATTACATACAAGAGGAAGTGAGGGGAAAGGGAAAAAATACAAGGGGGAGAAATGAATTACAGTAGAGGGGGTACAGAGAGAAGAGGGGAGGGGAGGGGAGCGGAGGGGGGATAGTAGAGGATAGGAAAGGCAGCAGAATACAACAGACCCTAGTATGGCAATATGTAAATCAATGGATGTGGAACCGATGTGTTTCTGCAATCTGTATACGGGGTAAAAATGGGAGTTCATAACCCTCTTGAATCAAAGTGTGAAATATGATATATCAAGAACTATGTAATGTTTTGAACAACCAACAATAAAAATTTAAAATAAATAAATAAATTTATAAATAAAATAACTAAGGAACAAGCTAGAGAAATAATAAAACAATGTCAAAATTGTGTGACCTTTTTACCACAAGTTAATCTTGGAGTCAATCCTAGAGGACTGATACCTAACTATATTTGGCAGATGGACGTCACACAATTGCCAGAATTTGGAAAATTAAAATATTTGCATGTTACAGTTGATACTTCTTCTGGATTTTTGATGGGCTCCCTTCATGCCAGAGCAAAAACTAAAGATATTATAGCTCATTGCTTACAAAATTTTGTCACTGTGGGCGTTCCAAAACAGTTAAAAACATATAATGCCCCTGGATATACCTCTACCTCTTTTAAACAATTTTGCTCATCATTTGGCATTACTCACATAACAGGAATTCCATACTATCCACAGGGACAAGGCATATTTGAAAGAACTCATCAAACTATTAAAATGTACTTATCAAAGCAAAAAGAGTGAATTGGAAAGGGGTATATATCCCCCAAAGATAAAGTTAAAATAACCCTTTTTACTCTAAACTTTTTAAATGTAGATTCATCAGGGCTTAGTGCTGCAGAAAGGCATATGTATCCAAAAAATGTACATAAGCCCAAGGTATTTGGAAGGATATTTTAACAGGACAATGGAAAGGTACTGACCTAGTTATTGTATGGAGTCGGGGTTCTGTTTGTGTGTTTCCACAGGGAAAACAGCACCCAATTTGGATTCCAGAGAGATTAACCAAAGCGATTTCTACAGACCAAAAAGAAGATGATTTGACTCAAATCCATAACAGCTGATATCCAGAGCTCCGGCTTGGCTATTCTTACATCTGTGGCAGTGATTCTCCCACACCTGGAGGCTAATGAATAATGAACACCATTAAGGCCTATTTCAAATGTAAAAAACCTTGAGGCTTGCTTGTGGGAATACCTTCAGACCCATATGCAAGTTACAGGAAGAAAGATGGGATATCAAAAGAAGAGTCAAACCTAGGTGGTAACCAGGATGCTTTTTGTCAATATCTATTTTATTATTGCCCGTTCCCACATCATAAAGTTCTATTTTATTTTTTGAGCTCATGCAGACCTAGGTTAATGTTTTTCTGATTAGTTCTATTTTTTGACTGTGGAGTTTTAAACATTGCAATGGAGATTTCACCTGTGAAAAGCTACAAGGCCTTTACTATTATTATGTGTTGTATGTATTGTATCATGTGTGCACACTAGTGTTTTGTGTTGTATGTCTGTATGTGCATATGTCCATATATCATATATGAGGAGTGCTCATGAAAAAAATGGATCCAATTTTTTTTTAATTTAAATTAGGTAAACAGCTGTTGAGGATTGTTTTCAAAGGTGGTTAACAGATCTGTTTGTTTACTTTCACCTTTCCTTTTCATTATATTTAATAATTCTGTTTAGAATAATGTAAATTGTTCAGAAATTGTTTTCTTAGTACCTGTTGGAATGTTACATAATTTTTTTTTTAGCTACCATTGCCAGAATTCCTATCTTCATCCCAGTGCCTGTGAATACAAAGATAAAACCAAACTACAGCTTCTTCGATAGCTATCACAGTAAACTGTATAAACTGATACATCAATGAATAATAACTCTACAAGTAATGCTCAATCAAGGAGTCAATTTACTTTGGGAGGAAATGGACATATTGATGGATTCCTCTGCTTTGAACTGCTTGCAGAACTTGCCTGGACTATGTATCACTTGTATGCATTGTGAACTATCTGTTGGTGCAGCAAATTGTGGTAGTGCTGGGGCATCTTTGCTGATGGTGTCATCGGTGGTACAATTTTTCCAAAAAGAGCCATCAGTTAGTTTGGTGTCGTGGCATTTTGCATCCTCCTCCCTTCTGCTGGCACCAAGGCCAAATTTGGGGGCCAACACAGGTGAGGCAAAGAACCTCACCCCCCCCCACTGGCACCAAGGCCAAATTTGGGGGCCAACAGAGGTGAGGCAAAGAACCTCACCCCCACACACACACTGTTGCAAAGGCCTATCCACAAGTATGGCTGTATGCTGGACCAGTAGTCAGTGATGGGTAAGATCCAATTGCAGTGGTACCAACCTAAGACAGGAGGCTGACGTCTTGAGGTCAGCTCATCCAATGACAGGTAAGGACCATATGTAGTATTGGACAACCTAATAGGCATGGTCCCTAAGCCACATTGCTTGTTGTTTAATTAAACAGAAGTGGGGAGATGCTGAGTCGGAATGGCCCCTGGCATTTTGCCAATAGTATTGGTTGAGAGGCGAGCCATTAAGATGATGCTGGATTGATTCAATTGTATATTAGACCTTTACTGTCCGCCTAGGGTGCCTGCTACTTTGAAGTTCTTACGAGGATTGCCTGAGGAGTTGGTGTTGGTTGGGGAAGTTCCAGGAGAGGGGGTTCTGGTTGGTGTGTCGCGTTCCTGGAGGAGCTGTGTGGGTGGCGTTTGGGAGACTTCCCAGGGAGCGTGTGTTGGGTGTGCTGGTGGAGTTCAGAAATAAAGATTGTTCCTGCTTGAGTGGCTCCTGATTTGTGCCCAGCCAGAGTGCGGCAATCTCTATCCTATTGGCTGCTGTATATAAGCTCCACCTGATACCCAGGTGAGAAGGGATATCCACTTTGAGGTGCGAGTTCCCTCTACCTTGGTTAAGGCTGTATAGGATTTACTCCCATTCTGAAGTGGGAGGTGCTTCTAGCCTGGAGGTGCGATTTGCCTCTACCCTGCTGCTGGGCTATATGAGCTCCACCTAACTCCTAGTGGGCGGGATCTTCCACCTGGAGGGGCGGACCCACTCTACCCTGGCTGCAGTGGTTAAGGAGCTTCCCCTGACACCCAGGTGGGAGTGGTCTCCTACCTAGAAGGGTGACTTCCCTCTAAGCGGCCTGCAGGGGTTTACCAGGTCTCCAAGACACCCAGGTGGGAGGGATTTCCTGCTTAAAAGACTCTATTCTGGCTGCTGTGGTATATGAGACCCCCCGTACATACCAAGATGGGAGGGGTCTCCTTCCTGAAGGAGCGAGTCCCCTCTACCCTGGCTAAGGAGATATAGGAGTTACTCCCATTCCCAGGAGGGAGGTGTTTCTTGCCTGGACGTGTGAGTTGCCTCTATCCTGGCTGCTGGGGTATATGAGCTCCACCTGACACCCAGGTGGGAGGGGTCTTCCGCCTGGAGGGGTTAGTCTCCTCTACCCTGGCTTCAGCGGTTAAGGAACTCCACCTGACACACAGGTTGGAGGGGTCTCCAGCCTAGAATGGTGACTATCCCCTACCCTGGATGCAGAGATTTACCAGCTTTCTCGGAGATCTATGTGGGAGGAGTCTACTGCTTGCAGGGGCAAGTGCCCTCTATTCTGGCTGCTGTGGTATAGGAGTTCCCCCCCACCAATACCAAGATTGGAGGTGTCTCTCACTGGAAGAGGCGAGCCCCCTCTACCCTGGCTCTCGAGATACACCCAGAGGGAGTGGTCTCTTGCCTTGAGGAGTGAGTCCCAGCTACCCTAGCTGTAGCTGTATACGTCCCCCGCCCCCCACAACACCCAGGTGGGAAGCGTCTCCCATTTGGAGCAGTGAGTCCTCTATCCTAGCTAAGGTGGAATACAAGCTTGCCCTGGCAAGAAAATGGGAGGGGTCTCTCGCCTGGAGGAGCATGTCCACTCTATCCTGGCTGCAGCAGTATATGAGTTTCCCCTGACACCCAGGTGGGAGGGGTCTTCCACCTGGAATGGCAAGTCGGCTCTCCCTTGGCTGCTACTATATAAGAGCTCCCCCAGACATCCAGGTGCTAGGGGTCTCCTGCCTAGAGGGGCAAGTCCCTTCTACACTGGCTGCAGTGGTGTAGGAGCTCCCCTGACACCCAGGTGGGAGGGGTCTCATGCCTGAAGGGGCAAATCCCTGCTACCCTAACTCCACAGTATAAGAGCTCCACCAGACACGCAGGTGAGAGGGGTCTCCAGCCTGGTGGGGTGAGTGCCCTCTACCCTGTTTGCAGTGGTATATGAGCTCCCCTCAACACTCAGTTTGGAGGGGTCTTTGCCTGGAGAGGCGAGTCCCCTCTAACCTGGCTGCAGCGGTATACAAAATCCCTGAAACTCTCAGGTGGGAGGGTTCTCCCGCCTGGAGGTGCAAGTCCCCTCTACCCTGGTTGGGGCAGTGTACTGGCTTCCCAGACACCCAGTTGGGAGTCATCTCCTGCCTGGTGGGGCGAGTGCCCTCTACCCTGCCTGTGAGCTATATACAGTTCCCCCAGACACCCAGGTGAAAGGTGTCTCCCGCCTAGAGGGGCGAGTCCCTGCTACTCTGGCTGCACCTAGAGAAGATCTCCCCCTGACACCCAGTGAAAGGGTTATCCCACATGGAAGGGCAAGTCCCTGCTGCCCTGGCTGCAGCTGTACACGAGACTCCCTGACTGGGCACCCAGTTGAAGGATCTCATGACTGTAGGGGTGAGTCACCTCTACATGGGCTGAGGCAGAATACAAGCTAGCCTGGACACCAAGGTGGGAGGGGTCTCTCACCTGGAGGAGCCAGTGCGGTCTACCCAGGCTGCAGAGGTATAAGAGCTCCCATAGACAACCATGTACTTTTTCATTCACCCAGACCCAGGTGCTAGCACTTGGCTCTCCATTACTGGGCCCAGCTCCTTGCTTGAGACCCTAGCTGCTCTTCTCAAGGACCCAGTCCCTGTCCCTTGGTTTCAGGCCCCTTTTACCAGCCCCCTCCTGTGCCTCTTCTCTGATTCCCTCAGGCTGTTGTATCCTGGCACTGCCCCAACCCTCCGCTCTCTCTGCTTCTCCCTAGCCTATGCTGCTCAAATGGGTTCTGGAAGTCCCACCCCCCACTTCCGCATACCAGGTATCCCCTCAAAGTAACTTTTTGGCCCTTGCTTTGGTCCATGTCCCTCTCTGAGGATCTACTCACCTGGGGAAGAGTAGCAGAATTGGCTACCCTCTGCTCCCTGAATGCTCCCTATAGGAAACACAGCCCTGCCACTCGCCTGAGTCCTCTTCACTGACTGAACCTTGAGGCCTGGCAGTTAACATGGACTTGCTCCAACCCAGCCCTGAGCAATCCTCTCCCTTCCTTCCCCTGCCTTCTGGCCTTGCATGCTGCTCCTGCCGAAACCCAGCCCTCCTTATCCCTGACACTTTGTGCTCCAGTCCCTGGGCCTGGTGTTCTCCTGGCCCTTGGCATAGCAGAGTCTCTTTGTGTTGGGTCTGACCTGGGGGCCCCTTGCTTGGGCCCACTAGCAGGTTCCCGTAGGTATCCCTTGGCTTCTCCTGGTCCTCACGCAGGCCCTTCCTCCCCTTCCCTCGAGCTTTTTTCTGGCACTTGCATGTCTCCTGCTCCTTGGGTCCCCCATCACCATTGATCAGGTGGGTCCCTTGCCTGGGAACCTGGCTTGGGTCCTGGTTCTCTCCCCTATGCACAACCCACCCCGACCTCCTGCCATGCCCTCCCTCCTGTAGGGGTGAGTCCCCTGTACCCTGACTGTGGAGTTATTCAAACTTCCCCCAACACCCAGGTGGGATGGGTCACCCGAGAGGAGGGGTGAGTCCCCTCTACCCTGGCTGTGGAGGTATAGGAGCTCTGCTGGACATCCAGGTGGGAGAGGTCTTTCTCCTGTAGGGATGAATCCCCACTCTCCTGGCTGAAGCGGTATATGAACAACCCTGACACCCAGGTGTGAGGGGTCTCCCGCTTGTAGGGGCAATTCCCCTCTACTCTGGCAGCTACAGTATACAAGCTTCCCTATACACCCAGGTGGGTGGTGTCTTCCTCTGGAGTGGCAGAGTCCCCTGTATCCTGCCTGAGGTGGCATATGAGCTCCCCTGACAACCAGGTGTGAGGGGTCTCCCGCCTAGTGAGGCGAGTCCCCGCTATCATGGCTGCGGTGGTAAGAGAGTTCCCTCTTCAATACCCAGATGGGAGAGTCTCTTGCCTGGAGTGGCTAGTCCCCCTCACCCTGGCGATATACAAGCTCCTCCAAAACACAGGTGAGAGGGGGTCTCCTGACTGGAGGTACAAGTCCCCTCTACCCTGGGTTCAGAGGAATACAAGCTCCCCCCCCTCACCTAGGTGAGATGGGTCTCACGCTTGGAGGGGCAAGGGGCGAGTTCCCTCTACTTTGGCTGGTGCCTTATAAGAGTTCCCAGGACAATGAAGTGGGAGGGGTCTCCCATGTGCAGGGGTGAGTCCCCTCTACCCTGGCTGTGGCGGTATAAGAGCTTCCCCTCATACCCAGATGAGAGGGGTCTCCTTCCTGAAGGGGCGAGTCCTTTCTATCCTGGCTGCAGCGGGATATGTGCTTCCCACACACACACACACACACCAAGGTGAAAGTGTTCTCCCGCCTGGAGGGGCCAGTCCCTGCTACCCAGCTGTAGTTGTCTACAGCCACCCCCACCCCCCCACACACACACAGGTGGGAGGAGTCTCCTGCCTGAAGAGGTGAGTCCCCTATACCCTGGTTAAGGCTGAATGCAAGCTTGCCTGCCCTGACACCAATGTGGGAGAGGTTTCTCACCTGGAGGAGCAATTCCCCTCTATCCTGGCTGCAGAGGTATAAGAGCTCCCCCTGACACCTTGGTGGGAGGGATCTCCCTCCTGGAGGGGCGAGTCTCCTCTACATGGCTGTGGCGGTAATCCAGGTCCCTGACACCCAGGTGAAAGGGGTCTTTCCCCTGGTCTGGGAGTCTGCTCTATGCTGGCTGCAGCGGTATAGGAGCTCCCCCTGACACCTAGGTGGAAGGAGTCTCCTGCCTGGAGGGGCGAGTCCCCTCTACCCTTGCTGCAGCGGAATACATGTTTCCCCAGACACCAATATGGGAGGGGTCCCCAGCCTAGAAACTCAAATCCATTCTAACTTGGCTAAGATGGTATACATGCTCCCCATGACACCTAGGTGGGAGGAAGTCTCCTGCATGGAGGGCTAATTCCCACTACTCTGGCTGCAGTGGTATAGGAGCCCCCCTACTCGGACACTAAGGTGGGAGGGGTCGTCCACCTGCTGGAGCGATTCTCCTCTACTTTGGCTGGTGCCATATAAGATCTCCCAGGACATCCAGGTGGTAGGGGTCTCCCGCCTGGAAGGACAAGTCCCCTCTACTAAACTGCAACAGCCAGGGTAGAGGGGACTCGCCCCTCCTGGCAAGAGACCCCTCCCACCTGGGTGTCAGAGGCGGCTCTTATACACCTGCAGCCAAGGTAGAGGGGACTAGCAACTCCAGGAGGGAGTCACCTCCCATATGGGCTTGGGAGTTGGAGCTTGTATACAGCTGCAGCCAGGTTACTGGGGACTTGCCCCTCAGGCAGGAGACTCCTCCCACCTGGGTTTCAAGGGGAGCTTTCATACCACCTTAACGAGGGTAGAGGGGACTCGCCTGTCCATACTGAAGACCACTCCCACCTGTGTGTAGGTAGATGCTTGTATAGTGCCTTAGCCAGGGTAGATAAGATTTGCCCCTCCAGGTGTAAAACCCCTCCATCTTGGTAGGGGGTGCTCCTATACCACTGAAGCCAGGGTAGAGGGGACTCGCCCCTCCAGGTGAGAGACCCATCCAACCTGGGTGTCTGGGAAAGCTAGTATATCACTACAGCCAGCATAGAGGGGACTCGCCCTTCAGGCAGGAGAACCCTCCCATTTGGGCTGGGGGGAGCTCCTATAACACAGCAGCTAGACTAGAGGGGACTCGCCCAACCAAGCAGGAGACCCCTCCACCTGGGTGCCTGGGAGAGCTGGAACCCCCCCTCAGCCAGGGTACAGGGGAGTCACCCCTCTAGGCGGGAGACCCCTCCCACCTGGGTGTCAGGTGGAGCTGGTATACCGCTGCAGCCAGGGTAGAGGTAACTGGAACCTCCAGGCAGGAGACTCCTGGAAATGGGGGTAATTCTAGAGGGGACTTGCCCCTCCAGGATGAAGACTCTTCCCACAAGCAGACAGGCCCAAGAATAGGGAGCCAAGTACCAGGACCCGGTCCTGGGTCCCATGAAAACACAGAGGGCTGAGGAGGGGAGAATGGGGAGCAAGGGTAGTGGGTGGTGCATGGAGAGGAGGACTCGAGGCCCAGGTTCTCTGCTGGGTGTCAGGATCTAGGAGCAGGTCCCAGGCTGAGGGAGGCCAATGGTCCCAGGCAAGGGGCAGGGCTAGGTTTTCCCAAAGGAAGCACACAGGGACAAGAGGCCAGTTCAAATCCCCTGGCCCTTGTGAACATCCTGGGAAGAGGATCAGGAAATCAGACCTGGCAGAGACAGAAACTACAGGAGGGCCTAAGGAGGGCACAGCCTAAAATGCCACAAGACAGGTGTGAATGGGATGTGGCCCAGGACCCATCAAGGAGCCCAGGCAAGGGACCTAGAGGAGGGCCCTGGCCAGGGGAGAGCAGGGAATGCCAAGCCAGGAAGGCAAGCCTGCACTAGGGTACTGCAGTACAGGGAAGCCAAGTGGATCAGGGAAGCAGCCCCAGTGAGGGACCCTCAGACAATGCTCAGAAAACCAGTGAGCAAGAAGGGACACCAGAAGTTCAAGTGAGGAACCAGGCCAGGGAACAGAGAGCTAAAGGCCAGGGCTGGGGTAGGGGGCTCAGAACAGTGGACAAGATTTGGGAGGGAACACATTGGATACAGCAGGGGTAATAAGGCTCCAGGCCCAGGGCCACCTCCAGGTTTCATGGTTTCTGTTGCAAGACCAACCACTCAGGGACAGCAAGGGGCCCAGGCAAGGGGCAGGACATTGATTCCCATAAAACGCCCTGGATCAGATGAGAATCCAGGGCCAGGCTCCTGGCAAAGGAGGCCAGGAAAGGAAAGGGGGCCATAATGAAGGCAATGGGAAGGCATGGATGGGGGTCGGGGTGAATGCTTGGAGGTGCGAGAGCCAAGACCCAAGCCATGCACCCAGGAAAGGGACCCACCTGTACAATGGTGAAGAGGGACCCAAGGACAGGAGACCCACTAGCGCCAGAAAAAAGCACAAGGGAAAGGGGAGAAAGGGTCTCCAGGAGGATCAGAAGAAGCCCAGGGGAACTTAGGGGAGCTCACTGGCCAGCTCACACAAGGGTCCTAGGTCATACCCAACATGAAGAGACTCCATGCTATGTCAATGGCCATGAGGAATGCAGTCAGGTGCTCAGGAAAACTCCCGGGCTAAGGGACTGGAGTGCAAAGGTCAGGGTTAGGGAGGGCTGGGTTGTAGTAGGAGCAGCATGCAAGGAGAGAGGGCAGGGGAGGGAAGGGAGGGGATCACCCAGGGATGGGTTGGAGCAAGTCCAGGTTAACTGCCAGGACTCAAGGTTCAGGCAGTGAAGGGGACTCAGGCAAGTGACAGGGTTATGTTTCCCATAGGGAGCATTCAGGGCATAGAGGCCAGCCAATTCCACTCCACTGCCCCAGGTAAGTATATACTCAGAGAGGGACCTGGACCAAAGGAGGGGACAAAGAGGGTACTGTGAGAGGATACCTGCATTGTGGAAGTGGGGTTAGGCTGCCAGGAACAATTTGAGGACTGGAGGGCCGAAGGAGGACACAACCTGAAGGGCCGCAGGTCGGGTGTGAGTGGTGGGGGATAGGATCCCATCAAGGAGCCCAGGCAAGGGACCTACATGAAGGTCCAGTCCAGGGGAGAACAGGGAACACTAGCCTTGGAAGGCGGTCCTGCGCTAGAGTACTTAGTACAGAGAAGCCAAGGGAAGCAGGGAAGCAGCCTCAGCGAGGGGCCCTCGGACAATGCCCAGAAAAGCACTGAGCAAGAATGGCCACCAGAGGCCAAGTGTGAAGCCAGGCCTGGGAATGGAGAGCTGAGGGCCAAGTCTCAGGTAGTAGATCCAGGACAGTGGACAGGGCTGGGCAGGGAAATCTGGGATTCAGTTGGTGGGAGCCAGGTAAGAGTGCCAGCGCCCCTGCCAGGTGACATGGTTCCAGGTGAAGAATCAAGGGCCCAGGGAGAGCAAGGGCCCACATGAGGGGCAGGGCTCTGTTTCCCATAAGATGCCCTGGCACAGATGAGAATCAAGGGCCAGGCACCATGACAAGGGGGATTGGCAAGGGACAAGTCCAGGAGGACAGCAAACACAAGGCTTGGCAAAGGGTCACAGTCAGAGCACAGAGGGACAGTAGCCAGGAAACAAGTAAGGATTCCAGGTAAGGGACCAACCTGCCCAAAAGAGGTTAGTAACCCAAGGAGAAGAGGCCTGCTCTCCAGGAGAAAGCACTAGAGAAAGTAGAGAAAGGGGTGGTTCTAGGATGAGGAGACAGAGGGCAGCACAAAGGGCAAGGAGGGGAGCTCACAGGGAGCCCAAGCAAGGGGGCCCCCTGGTCTGTCCCTACAACAAGAGACCCTACTGGGAAAGACACAAAGAATGCAATCAGGGGCTCAGATAAGGAGCCTAGTCCTTGAATTGAAGTGTGAAACATCAGAGTTGGGAGGGCTGGGCTGGGGTAGGGGCAGCATACAAGGCTAGAGTACAGGGGATTGAAGGTAGGGGATCAGGCAGGACACGGTTGGCACTAAGCCTTCAGTGGGCAGAGGCCAGCCAATTCCACTTCTCTGCCCCAGATGTGTAGATCCTCAGAGAGGGACCTGGATCAAAGGTGTGCCAACGGAGGGCACTGTGAGGGGATACTTTGTGTCCGGAATTGGGGGGATTGGTGGGGAGTCAGGACCCAATCTTGGAGCCCAGCCTAGGGAGAAGCAGTGGGAGGGGAGATTCCAGGCAATTTCGGGATAGCACAGTACTGTTGTAGGGTCCAATGAGGCAAGGCATGGAACATAGCAGGAAACTGTTTTATTTGGCTGCAGCCAGGCTCAGAGGGCACAGCTTTTGTTGTAATCAATCAATCCCCTGATTTTAGTCAGTTTCAGAATTTTATACCCAGCATGTAAGGGGAGAGGCTGAGAAGTTCACAGTCTGCAGAAGTTCACATAAAAGCAGCTTTTTCTTTCACTGTTTTGGGCAAGTTAACACCTGAGTAGGGAGAGCTTTTTTTTCAAAATTTTTCCTCACCCTGCCAGTTGTTACCATGGAACCCAGTTGGTAACATATCTTAAAAATGTAGACATCTCTCTGAAGCCCAGCTTAAGGCCAGAGGCTTTGTTTTCACATTTCTACAAACTACTATACAAGATATGTTTGTGAAAAACTAGTAAGGAGGTGCCCAGCACCTGGAGTGCGGGTATCTTCTCGGCCAGTGGCCAAGTAAAACAGGGTGACAGGAAAATAGGAAGTTTATCTACATTGAACTCTTTTGCAGAAACTCTTTTGCTGACAGTCCTAAAATCAGCCATGGTGAAGTTTTCTTTTTTTTTCTTTTTTTTTTTTTTTTGCTTTTTTGAATTTATTCAGTATAATCTATTTTCACAGTAACACTCCATTTAGTTTCTGTTCACATTTATCTGAGTATCATTAATTTCTTTTTTTTTATTGGTCGTTCATAACATTACATAGTTCTTAATACATCATATTACACGGTTTGATTCAAGTGGATTATGAACTCCCGCTTTTACCCCGTATACAGATTGCTGTATCACATCAGTTTCCCTTCCATTGATTGACATATTGCCTTTCTAGATTCTGATGTATTCTGCTGTCTGTCCTATTCTCTACTATCCCCCCTCCCCTCCCCTCCCCTTTTCTCTCTCTACCCCTTCTACTGTAAATCATTTCTTCCATTTGTATTAACTTGTCTTACCCCTCCTTTCCTCTTATATGACATTTTGTATAACCCTGAGGATCGCCTTCCATTTCCATGCAATTTCCCTTCTCACTCCCTTTCCCTCCCACCTCTCATCCCTGTTTAATGTAAATCTTCTTCTCAAGCTCTTCGTCCCTACCCTGTCCTTGTTTACTCCCCTTATATCAAAGGAGTCATTTGGTATTTGTTTTTTAAATATTGACTAGCTTCACTTAGCATAATCTGCTCTAATGCCATCCATTTCCCTCCAAATTCTATGATTTTGTCATTTTTTAATGCAGAATAATACTCCATAGTATATAAATGCCACATTTTTTTTATCCATTCATCTATTGAAGGGCATCTAGGCTGGTTCCACAGTCTTGCTATCGTGAATTGAGCTGCTATGAACATCGATGTAGCAGTGTCCCTGTAGCATGCTCTTGTTAGGGCTTTAGGGAATAGACCGAGAAGGGGAATAGCTGGGTCAAATGGTGGTTCCATTCCCAGCTTTCCGAGAAATCTCCATACTGCTTTCCAGATTGGCTGCACCAATTTGCAGTCCCACCAGCAATGAACAAGAGTGCCCTTTTCCCCGCATCCTCTCCAGCACTTATTGTTGTTTGACTTCCTAATGGCTGCCAGTCTTACTGGAGTGAGATGGTATCTTAGGGTAGTTTTGATTTGCATTTCTCTGACTGCTAGCGATGGTGAGCATTTTTTCATGTACTTGTTGATTGATTGTATGTCCTCCTCTGAGAAGTGTCTGTTCAGGTCCTTGGCCCATTTATTGATTGGGTTATTTGTTATCTTATTGTCTAATTTTTTGAGTTCTTTGTATATTCTGGTTATTAGGGCTCTATCTGAAGTGTGTGGAGTAAAGATTTGTTCCCAGGATGTAGGCTCCCTATTTATCTCTCTTATTGTTTCTTTTGCTGAGAAAAAACTTTTTAGTTTGAGTAAGTCCCATTTGTTGATTCTATTTGTTAACTCTAGCGCTATGGGTGTCCTATTGAGGAATTTGGAGCCCGATCCCACAGCGTGTAGATCATAACCAACTTTTTCTTCTATCAGATGCCGTGTCTCTGATTTGATATCAAGCTCCTTGATCCATTTTGAGTTAACTTTTGTGCACGGCGAGAGATATGGATTCAGATTCATTTTGGTGCAAATGGATTTCCAGTTTTCCCAGCACCATTTGTTGAAGATGCTATCCTTCCTCCATTGCATGCTTTTAGCCCCTTTATCAAAAATAAGATAGTTGTAGTTTTGTGGATTGGTTACTGTGTCCTCTATTCTGTACCATTGGTCCACCCTCCTGTTTTGGTACCAGTACCATGCTGTTTTTGTTACTATTGCTCTGTAGTATAGTTTGAAGTCTGGTATCGCTATACCACCTGATTCACACTTCCTGCTTAGTATTGTTTTTGCTATTCTGGGTCTTTTATTATTCCATATGAATTTCATGATTCTTTTATCAATTTCTACAAGATATGCTGTTGGGATTTTGATTGGCATTGCATTGAACTTATATAGGACTTTTGGTAATATCGCCATTTTGATGATGTTAGTTCTGCCTATCCATGAGCAGGGTATATTTTTCCATCTTCTAAGGTCTTCTTCTATGTCTTTCTTTAGGGTTCTGTAATTTTCATTGTATAAGTCTTTCACCTCTTTTGTTAGGTTGATTCCCAAGTATTTTATTTTTTGGGGGGATATTGTGAATGGAGTAGTTGTCCTCATTTCCGTTTCAGAGGATTTGTCGCTGATATGCAGGAATGCCTTAGATTTATGCGTGTTGATCTTATATCCTGCCACTTTGCTGAATTCATTTATTAGCTCTAATAGCATCTTTGTAGACCCTTTTGGATCTGCTAGGTATAGAATCATATCATCTGCAAATAGTGATAATTTAAGTTATTCTTTTCCTATTTTTATGCCTTTAATTACTTTCGTCTGCCTAATTGCTCTGGCCAGTGTTTCGAGGACTATGTTGAACAGAAGTGGTGAGAGAGGGCATCCCTGTCTTGTTCCAGATCTTAGAGGGAATGCCTTCAATTTTTCTCCATTCAGAATGATGCTGGCCTGTGGCTTATCATAGATTGCTTTTACAATGTTGAGGTATGATCCCGTTATCCCTAATTTTTCTAGAGTTTTGAACATAAAGGGATGCTGTACTTTGTCGAATGCTTTTTCTGCATCTATCGAGATGATCATATGGTTCTTATTTTTAAATCTATTGATGTGGTGGATAACATTTATTGATTTCCGTATATTGAACCAACCTTGCATACCAGGGATGAATCCTACTTGATCATGGTGTATAATTTTTTTGATATGTATTTGAATCCGATTCACCAGAATTTTATTGAGGATTTT
Organism: Urocitellus parryii; assembly: GCF_045843805.1. Lineage (NCBI taxonomy): Eukaryota > Metazoa > Chordata > Mammalia > Rodentia > Sciuridae > Urocitellus > Urocitellus parryii. Next base: position 128,115,061 of record NC_135538.1, on the reverse strand, counting down.
TGCATCAAGGTTCATTAGAGATATTGGTCTGTAGTTTTCTTTCTTTGAGGTGTCTTTGTCTGGTTTCGGAATCAGGGTGATGTTGGCCTCGTAGAATGAATTTGGAAGTTCTCCCTCTTTTTCTATTTCCTGAAATAGCTTGAAAAGTATTGGTGTTAGTTCCTCTTTAAAGGTTTTGTAAAACTCTGCTGTATACCCGTCCGTTCCTGGGCTTTTCTTAGTTGGTAATCTTTTGATGGTTTCTTCTATTTCCTCTATTGTTATTGGTCTGTTTAGGTTGTCTATATCCTCCTGACTCAATCTGGGCAGTTCATAAGACTTAAGGAATTTATCTATGCCTTCACTATCTTCTATTTTATTGGAGTATAAGGATTCAAAATAATTTCTGATTATCTTCTGTATTTCTGAAGTGTCTATTGTGATATTGCCTTTTTCATCCCGTATGCTAGTAATTTGGGTACTCTCTCTTCTTCTCTTTGTTAGCATGGCCAAGGGTCTGTCAATTTCATTTATTTTTTCAAAGAACCAACTTTTAGTTTTGTCAATTTTTTCAATTGTTTCTTTTGTTTCGATTTCATTAATTTCAGCTCTGATTTTAATAATTTCTTGCCTTCTACTTCTTTTGCTGTTGTTTTGCTCTTCTTTTTCTAGGATTTTGAGATGAAGTATGAGATCATTTATTTGTTGGTTTTTTCTTTTTTTGAGGAATGAACTCCAAGCAATGAATTTTCCTCTTAGAACTGCTTTCAGTGTGTCCCATAGGTTCCGATATGTTGTGTCTGTGTTTTCATTTAACTTTAGGAAGTTTTTAATTTCCTCCTTGATGTCTTCTAAAACCCATTGATCATTCAGCAACCTATTGTTCATTCTCCAAGTGATGCTTGATTTTTCCTTCCTACTTTTATCATTGAATTTCAGTTTCATTCCATTGTGATCAGATAAGATGCATGGTGTTATCTCTACCCCTTTATATTGTCTAAGAGTTGCCCTGTGACATAATATATGGTCTATTTTTGAGAAGGTTCCATGTGCTGCTGAGAAAAAAGTGTAACTACTTGATGTTGGGTGGTATAGTCTATATATGTCAATTAAGTCTAGATTGTTAATTGTGTTATTGAGTTCTATAGTTTCCTTATTTAACTTTTGTTTGGAAGATCTGTCCAGTGGTGAGAGAGGTGTGTTGAAGTCTCCCATGATTATTGTATGGTGGTCTATTAGACTCTTAAACTTGAGAAGAGTTTGCTTGATGAACACAGCTGTTCCATTATTTGGGGCATATATATTTATGATTGTTATGTCTTGTTGGTGTATGGTTCCCTTGAGCAGTATGACGTGTCCTTCTTTATCCCTTTTGATTAACTTTGGTTTGAAATCTATTTTATTAGATATGAGTATGGACACTCCTGCTTGTTTCCGCAGTCCATATGAGTGGTATGATTTTTCCCAACCTTTCACCTTCAGTCTATGAATATCTTTTCCTATCAGATGCGTCTCCTGTAGGCAGCATATAGTTGGGTCTTGTTTTGTGATCCATTCTGCTAGCCTGTGTCTCTTGATTGGTGAGTTTAAGCCATTAACATTTAGGGTTATTATTGAGATATGGTTTGTTCTTCTAGCCATATTTATTTATTGATGTTACTAAACCTGATTTGTTATCCTCTTTGACTACTTTCCCCCCTTTACTGTCCTACCTCCCAATGTTTGCTTTCAATGTTATTTTCCATTTCCTCTTCCTGTAATGTTTTGCCAAGGATTTTTTGAAGAGATGGTTTTCTAGCTGCGAATTCTTTTAACTTTTGTTTATCGTGGAAAGTTTTAATTTCATCTTCTATCCTGAAGCTTAATTTCGCCGGATACACGATTCTTGGTTGGAACCCATTTTCTTTCAGTGTTTGAAATATGTTATTCCAGGATCTTCTAGCTTTCAGAGTCTGTGTTGAAAGATCAGCTGTTATCCTGACTGGTTTACCCCTAAATGTAATCTGCTTTCTTTCTCTTGCAGCTTTTAAAATTCTCTCCTTATTCTGTATGTTGGACATCTTCATTATAATGTGTCTAGGTGTGGATCTCTTATGATTTTGCATATTCGGCGTCCTGTAGGCTTCTAGGATTTGGGATTCTGTCTCATTCTTCAATTCTGGGAAGTTTTCTCATATTATTTCACTGAATAGACTGTTTATTCCTTTGGTTTGGAGCTCTGTGCCTTCTTGTATCCCAATGACTCTTAAATTTGGTCTTTTGATATTGTCCCATATTTCTTGGATGTTCTGCTCATGGTTTCTTTGCAGACTTGCTGAGCTGTCTATGTTCTTTTCCAGTTGAAATACTTTGTCTTCATTGTCTGATGTTCTCTCTTCTAAGTGATCTACTCTGCTGGTAGTATTCTCAATTGAGTTTTTAAGTTGGTTTATTGTTTCCTGCATTTCTAGGATTTCTATTTGTTTGTTTTTTATTACCTCTATCTCCCTGTGAAATTGATCTTTTACTTCCTGGATTTGTTTGTCAATGTGATCTTTCATTGTCTGATTTTGCTGTCTCATGTCTTCCTTGAGACTCCAGATAATCTGAAGCATGTATATCCTGAACTCTTTATCTGACATTCCATCAGTTGCAGCTATTACCTCTTCTAATGTTGAGTTGACCTGCATAGCTTGTAGTCCTTTCTTTCCTTGTCTTTTCATACTGCTCGCGTTTCTTTCTGCTTGGTGCAACTGTTGTGTTTTTGAAATTTACCCCCTGGCCTGTCTTTCCAGTGGGCCACAGGTATCTTTGCTCCCCCCGCTCCGGCACCTTGTAGCTCCCCAGTACGCGCCACAGACTCCAGCCGCAGGGCGATTGCCTATCAGGCTATGCGCCCCTCCGTGCGGAGAAAAGGAGCTCCCGCAGTCGAACTTTGCACGATGGAAATCTGTCTGGAGCCCCTCGATTTCGCTGGAAATTGGCGGCGGCCTACTACGGGTTCTGGCGGGGCGGCCCAAGCCGCTCAGGGTGACCGCCGCTTGCAAAAGCAGTTGCTGGCTCCGGGACTTGACTTCTGTACCCGCCGCGTTGCCACCTGTGGAGCCGGTTATCTGTGGCCGCGTGGTTAGGGACCCGGAGGGAGAAGCAGCTGCTCCCAGAGTGAGCGCTATGCCTTCCGGGAGAGCCCGGATGGTGGAGGCCGACTGCAGGTTCGGGCGGGGCGGTCCAAGCCGCTCAGGGTAACCGCCACTGCAAAAACGATTGCTGGCTCCGGGACTTGACTTCAGCACCCTGCCACAGAGCCACCTGAGGAGCCGGTTATCTGTGTCCGCGTGTTTAGGGACCCGGAGGGAGAAGCAGCTGCTCCCAGAGTGAGCGCTATGCCTTCCGGGAGAGCCCGGATGGTGGAGGCCGACTGCAGGTTCGGGCGGGGCGGTCCAAGCCGCTCAGGGTAACCGCCGCTGCAAAAACGATTGCTGGCTCCGTGACTTGACTTCTGCACCCGCCGCATTGCCACCTGTGGAGCCGGTTATCTGTGGCCGCGTGGTTAGGGACCGGGATGGAGAAACAGCTGCTCCCAGAGCGAGCGCTATGCCTTCTGGGGAAGCCTGGATGGCGGAGGCCCACTGCGGGTTCGGGCGGGGCGGCCCAAGCCGCTCAGGGTAACCGCTGCTGCAAAAACGATTGCTGGCTCCGTGACTTGACTTCTGCACCCGCCGCGTTGCCACCTGTGGAGCCGGTTATCTGTGGCCGCGTGTTTAGGGACCCGGAGGGAGAAGCAGCTGCTCCCAGAGTGAGCGCTATGCCTTCCGGGAGAGCCCGGATGGCGGAGGCCGACTGCGGGTTCGGGCGGGGCGGTCCAAGCCGCTCAGGGTAACCGCCGCTGCAAAAACGATTGCTGGCTCCGTGACTTGACTTCTGCACCCGCCGCATTGCCACCTGTGGAGCCGGTTATCTGTGGCCGCGTGGTTAGGGACCGGGATGGAGAAACAGCTGCTCCCAGAGCGAGCACTATGCCTTCTGGGGAAGCCTGGATGGCGGAGGCCCACTGCAGGTTCGGGCGGGGCGGCCCAAGCCGCTCAGGGTAACCGCCGCTTTCAAAAGCGATTGCTGGCTCCGTGACTTGACTTCTGCACCCGCCGCGTTGCCACCTGTGGAGCCGGTTATCTGTGGCCGCGTGTTTAGGGACCCGGAGGGAGAAGCAGCTGCTCCCAGAGTGAGCGCTATGCCTTCCGGGAGAGCCCGGATAGCGGAGGCCGACTGCGGGTTCGGGCGGGGCGGTCCAAGCCGCTCAGGGTAACCGCCACTGCAAAAACGATTGCTGGCTCCGTGACTTGACTTCTGCACCCGCCGCATTGCCACCTGTGGAGCCGGTTATCTGTGGCCGCGTGGTTAGGGACCGGGATGGAGAAACAGCTGCTCCCAGAGCGAGCACTATGCCTTCTGGGGAAGCCTGGATGGCGGAGGCCCACTGCAGGTTCGGGCGGGGCGGCCCAAGCCGCTCAGGGTAACCGCCGCTTTCAAAAGCGATTGCTGGCTCCGTGACTTGACTTCTGCACCCGCCGCGTTGCCACCTGTGGAGCCGGTTATCTGTGGCCGCGTGTTTAGGGACCCGGAGGGAGAAGCAGCTGCTCCCAGAGTGAGCGCTATGCCTTCCGGGAGAGCCCGGATGGCGGAGGCCGACTGCGGGTTCGGGCGGGGCGGTCCAAGCCGCTCAGGGTAACCGCCACTGCAAAAACGATTGCTGGCTCCGTGTCTTGACTTCTGCACCCGCCGCGTTGCCACCTGTGGAGCCGGTTATCTGTGGCCGCGTGGTTAGGGACCGGGATGGAGAAACAGCTGCTCCCAGAGCGAGCGCTATGCCTTCCGGGGAAGCCCGGATGGCGGAGGCCCACTGCAGGTTCGGGCGGGGCGGCCCAAGCCGCTCAGGGTAACCGCCGCTTTCAAAAGCGATTGCTGGCTCCGGGACTTGACTTCTGCACCCGCCGCGTTGCCACCTGTGGAGCCGGTTATCTGTGGCCGCGTGTTTAGGGACCCGGAGGGAGAAGCAGCTGCTCCCAGAGTGAGCGCTATGCCTTCCGGGAGAGCCCGGATGGCGGAGGCCGACTGCGGGTTCGGGCGGGGCGGTCCAAGCCGCTCAGGGTAACCGCCACTGCAAAAACGATTGCTGGCTCCGTGTCTTGACTTCTGCACCCGCCGCGTTGCCACCTGTGGAGCCGGTTATCTGTGGCCGCGTGGTTAGGGACCGGGATGGAGAAACAGCTGCTCCCAGAGCGAGCGCTATGCCTTCCGGGGAAGCCCGGATGGCGGAGGCCCACTGCAGGTTCGGGCGGGGCGGCCCAAGCCGCTCAGGGTAACCGCCGCTTTCAAAAGCGATTGCTGGCTCCGGGACTTGACTTCAGCACCCCGCCGCAGAGCCACCTGAGGAGCCGGTTATCTGTGGCCGCGTGTTTAGGGACCCGGAGGGAGAAGCAGCTGCTCCCAGAGTGAGCGCTATGCCTTCCGGGAGAGCCCGGATGGCGGAGGCCGACTGCGGGTTCGGGCGGGGCGGTCCAAGCCGCTCAGGGTAACCGCCGCTGCAAAAACGATTGCTGGCTCCGTGACTTGACTTCTGCACCCGCCGCGTTGCCACCTGTGGAGCCGGTTATCTGTGGCCGCGTGGTTAGGGACCGGGATGGAGAAACAGCTGCTCCCAGAGCGAGCGCTATGCCTTCTGGGGAAGCCTGGATGGCGGAGGCCCACTGCAGGTTCGGGCGGGGCGGCCCAAGCCGCTCAGGGTAACCGCCGCTTTCAAAAGCGATTGCTGGCTCCGTGACTTGACTTCTGCACCCGCCGCGTTGCCACCTGTGGAGCCAGTTATCTGTGGCAGCGTGGTTAGGAACCGGATAGGTGGGGTGGCTGCTTGCAAAGCGAGAGCTAGGCCTCCCGGGGGAGCCCCTTGCCGGAGTGGCTAATGTCTGCGGACTAGACCTCTGTGCCCGAGTGGCCACCCAAGATCCACTTCTCTGGGACAAACTGTCACTTCCAATAAACCTACCAGATCACGGCTGCTCTCCTCTAAAGGGAATTATGCTAGGAGTTCCTCTGTATGTAGGCTGCAGCTGTCCAGGTGGGTCTTTCTTATCCCGTTAAAGTGGAGACGTTGGAGTCGCTGCTTCCTCGCCGGCCGCCATCTTCTTCCTCCTGGTGAAGATTTCTTTAGCATCCCAGATAAGACTTTTCTGCGGAGTAAGGGGATATTACTTAAATTCCCCCCTTTAATGATGCTCCCCATAAATTAATGGTTTAGATTTAAGAACATCATTACCATTATATTGGCTTAAGGCCTTATATAATGTCAAAACCTTAGTTGTAGTCATCTTTTCAAAAGCAGCTTCCATAGTGGACCCATTAGTTTTAATGCACAGTAGAGCCAAATATGGGAGCAATAAACAGGTTAACAGCAGAATACTCACTATAGCAGTTAAGCTTTTAAATCTCCCAAAAGCATGTTTGGGACCCAAAGTTCAATGCCTATCTGGGTATGCACTAGCACATGTGCTAGTTCTCTTGTGTTGTTGGCTATATTCTTAATTGTTTGTCTATTGTCTTCCATTTGGATGCAACAATCTGAGCTGTTGAACTCTCCACATATTTCTCTTTCCTCAGCCAGTAGGTAATCTAATACCCAGTGGTTTTGATAGTTAGCCACTCGAGTCAGGTCTGTATTCTGGCTAGGAGGTCAAAGGCTGTGGCAGTCTGATTAATAATAATTTCTAGTACAGCTTGTAAGTGAATAATTCTGTTTAACATGTAAATAGGACTTCTATAACTTCAACTGCCATTTTGTGCCCAGGTAGCGGGACCATAGATGGCAACGATCCTCTGGGGTGGCCAGTTATCCTCACCCCAAGATCGGTGACCTCGTAAATCAAGTTACTTCCCAATGGACCTCTTTTGTCTTTCCAAACAGTCATACATCCATTGCATTCCTCTGGCAGGACAGGTCCTAAATATATGTATTACCACCTCTTGGTTTTAGTAGATTGTCTTGACATATGGTTCACATGATCTCCATGGTTTGAATATGAGTAGAACAGAACCTCTTAAGGTTATCAAAGGAAACCAAACTAAATAATAGACTAACATTTTGGTTAGGATAGGTTAAACAGCATAAATTAACAAAGCGAAACTATAACACCCAACAAATCCTAGAAAATTTATATAAGCAAGATAAAAAAGTATAAATGAATTTTTTATTACCTAGTGTCCAGTTAGTAGGAGTTACTGTTATCAAACCAGTAGCAAAAACCAGAGAATTATGTATATATCTAGAAGCAAGGGGGGGCAATGCATTATAGTATAAGAACCATCTTCGGGGTTGAAAGTGTTCATTAATCCTGGTAGGAAGTTTATCTTTCATGGTGCATTGAAGAGCCAGTCCCTCCTTTGTGGCTGAAGAGGAGCCGTAGTCTCCTGTGGCTGTGCATACACCAGTCAGCTTCCAGAGTGAATGGAGCAGGGCTGTTGTCCTTCTGATCCTCAAGCTTCTCTGGTGCTCCTTTTTTTCCTAGACAGTCAGCTTCAAGGGCATAGCAGAATCTGGAGTGCACGTCAAGTCTGCAGCTTTAGGCTTGAGTCTAGTGTAGTCACTCAAGGGACCTATTTCTGCTAACTTGACTGCAGTTGGGGTGGATAAAATAATAGGGAAAGGGCCATTCCAAAGAAGTTTAGGTGTTTGAATATTCCATTCTTTGACCCAGAATCAATCTCCAGACTTGAAGGGTTGTGCACCTGTGGTCAAACTTAGTGCCAATCTTTCTCTAACCCATTGGTTGAGAACCTGTAAAGTTTCCCCTAAGACCTGAAGCTGTTGTCTCAGGGTGATTCCCCTATCTTTTTTAACTCTCCCAATGGTCCCCTAATAAGAGGGGGGCCTTATGTACATTATCTTATAAGGAGAGAATCCAGTCTTCCTAGTGGGAGTGGATCTAATCCTCAACAGTGTAGTAGGGAGAAGTTCATCACAACATAAGTGCGTCTCCTGACACAGCTTACCAAATTGAGACTTAAAATCCTGTTCATCCTTTCAACTTTACCAGAACACTGCAGCCTATAGGCAGTATATAACTTACATATAATGTTTAAACTCTTGGTCAGTAATCATATCACCTCTGCCCAAAAGCTGGCCCATTGTCTGAGCCAATAGTGATTGGGATAAAATAATCTGGAATCATTTCCCAGAGAAGCATTCTGTTTATCTCCCTAGCCTTTTCAGGGCGGGTGGGAAAGGCTTCCACCAGTCAGAGTAGAAAGACACAAAAACCAAAAGTTACTTACAGTCCCATGAGCATGGTAGTTCAGTGAAGTCTACTTCCAAGTCTTCAAAAGGTGTTCCTCCTATACTTGGGATTCCTGGTGGGAGCTCTGACCTCTGACAAGGATTGTTGTGAGCACAAACCTCATATTGTTTTCAGAATATCCAGGTGAAGTTTGTGACTCAGGGGATAGAAATGTTGACTCACAACTGTCTCGAGTGCTGTATGCCCAACATGTTCTCCTGTGGAACTGTTTGATAAAGGTTGGGGCTAGAATCTCCAGAATGTCTATGCTGGCGATCACAATATCTCCATAATCCTCCTGGAAGAAAATTTTTTTTCAGTCTTAAACCATTATTTTCACGTTGGGAGTATGTTGGCTCCCATTCTGTTAAATAGTCGGCCAGGCAGAAGGGGAGCCTTTAACCTGGGACTGGATTATCATCTCAATTCTTGCAGACAGCTAACCTGGCTTCTCTGTCAGCTCTCTGGTTGCCCTGAGAAACCACAGTGTTTCCCCTTTCGATGACCTTGGCAATATATAATCACAACTTTCCTGGGAGCCCACAGTGCATCCAAAAGTTTAAGAATTTCTTGCCCATACATCATGCCATTTTTTCCTCCTAAGTTAATGAGCCCCTGTTCCTTACATAAGGCCCTATGCACATGAAGGGTAGTGAACGCTATTTTGAGTCTATGTAAATATCCACACAGAATCCTGCTGTCAACTGAGGTGCTTGAGTCAAAACAATAAGTTTTATTTTTTGTGCTGGGCAGAGAGAGGGGCAGTAGCAGCAGTGCCTTGGAAACTCAGCTCTGAGTCAGTTGGGCACAACTCTTTTGATCATTACTGCCAGTTTCATAAGGCAGAGGGGCCTTAGGCAGATTTGGGGTCCAGAGAAATGTTCAGGACTATCAAATGTGCAAGAGGGGGAGATGCTAGAGCAGCAGGAGGCTTTGCTCAGCTCTGTTTGTCTGCAGATGTGCTCTGGCTTAGGCTAGGGCTTAGGGCTGGCTCCAATTCCTTCTAACTCTTGGGCACAGTTTGTTTCTTTTTTTTCCTCTTAGACTTCCTATGAGGGCTTCTTGATAACTCTTTATTTTTAGCCCTTCTTCTTTGTTGGGGCCCCATCCTAGATCTGGATAATGGGCTACATCAGATCAGTCATAGTCTAGGATTTCTCCATGTAGGAGGAAGTATGATTTTTCCAGCTTATGAGTGCAATGGTGGTGAAAGGCTGGCACACAAAATGGCCTTGTCTTCCTCAGGTGTTTCCCTCTGGTCAATATGAGCAGGTCCTTTAGTCCCTTGCAGGAGCACCTGGAGTGCTCTCTTCTGAGTTGTGGCTCTAGTCTTGGTGCAAATCTCCCAACTCAATCTTGGGAGGTGAAAGAGTCTTTGGTTCTAGGAAGCCTTTGGCTCTGAGGACACCAAAGAAGAAGGAATAGCCAGTATTCGGGGCCATCATTTGTTGCTTCTAAGGGTGATGGGGCTGAGGGGACAGTTTGCTTTCCCAATGGTATTGGCAAAGTTGGGTAGAGTGGCACATAAGGTGGTGGGTCCTCTTCTGGCTCATGGGGAAAACTGTTTCCCTTCCTGTTTTTCCTCCATCAGGTATTATGGTTAGCTGCTTTCTGTTGGGTCTTAGAGACCACTAGGCTCCTGGCTAACATCAGCTTGGACTGTCCATCTAGACAGGCTCTCAACCAAGGGGACTGTTTCTATACTATCTCTAGACAGCAATCAATGTAAAAGAAATGGTTCAGGGACTCCAACAATAGTCAAAAGGACCTCAGCAATGACTCATCTAAAGATTCTTCTGGTGACCAGCCCATATCTTGGGTGGACCATACTAATTCAGAGAGTATGCCACCTTTGTGGAGTGAGAGAGGGGAGGGAGGGGAGAAAGGGGCACAGGTGATACAGGGTCGAGGTCGGTGGGGAGCCAGGACCCCTTCGAGGACCCCAGGCTAGGGAGAAACAGGGGGAGGAGAGGGTCTGAGCAGAGCCAGGATACCACAGTACAAGGGGAACATAGGAAAGCCCCAGGAGGAGACCAGAAAAATGGGCCTGAAACCACGGCACAGGGACAGGATCCTCGAGAAGGGCAGGCAGGGGTTCAAGCAAGGCACTAGGCCAAGGAATGGAGAGCCAAGTGTCAGGACCTAGGCAGGTGTCTCATGAAAACAGACAGGGTTGGGGAGGGGAGGGAGAATAGAAATGGGAGCAGGTAGCACAGGGAGAGGAGGCTTCAGAGACCCGGTCAACTGCTGGGTGTCAGGGTTGGGGAGTAGGGCCCAGGCTGGTGGAGGCCAAAGGGCCCAGGCAAGGGGAAGGGCTACATTTACCCAAAGGGAGCTTGAAGGGCCAAAAGGCCAGGTCAAGTCCTCAGCCCTGGTGTGCATACTAGTAAAGAAATTAGGAAAATGGGTGTGGCAGAAACAGGGACAACAGGAGTTCCAAAGAAGGGCACAGCAGAATAGGCCAGAGGATGTGTGTTGTTGGCTTGGGGGCCAGGACCCCAGCCAGGAGATTAGGCTAGGGACCTAGATGTGGTCCAGTGCCAGGGCAGAGCAGGGAAGGGTTCTAGGCAGGCAGCACTAGGGTTCTGCAAGGAAGGAAAGACAAAGGAAACAGAAAATCATCCAAGCGAGGGGCACAAAGTCAAAGCCCAGGGACGCTAGGAACAAGAAGGGACACAGGAGGCTTCAGGGAGGAGCCAGGCCAGAGAATTAAGAGCCGAGGGCCAAGGATATGGCAGGGAGCTCAGGATAGTATACAGGGCCAGGGAGGGAAGGCAGGGGATCCACGAGGCAACAGGCAGGCTCGAAGCTCAGGGACACTGCCAGGTGTCCAAGTTCTGTGTTAAGGACCAAGGGCCAAAGGAGAGCAAGGGGCCCAAGCGAGGGGCAGGGCTCTGTTCCCATAAAGTGCTCTGGCTCAAATGAGAATCCAGGGCCATTGAACAGGCAAAGAGAGCCTGGCAAGGCACGGTACCCAGGAAGAGGGTAACCGGAGGGCATGGCTCAGGGTTGAGGTGGGTGGATAGAGGGCCCAGAGACAGGACCCAAGCAAGGAGTCCAGGCAAGGGTCTCACCCCACCAACCAAAAATGAGGGACCAAAGAGCAGGAGGCTCCTGGGTGAGTCCAGGTAAAACACAAGGAGATGGGAAGAAAGGGATGACACAAGAAGGAGGAGTCAGGCTGAAGCACAGGCAAATCAAGAGAAGCATGCTAGGAGGCCCCAATGGGAATGACACCAGGTGAAGCCACACAATGGCACGTGACTGGGGCATGTGGTCAGGAGCTCAGTTGAAGGTTCAGGATCAGGAAGGGCTGGGTTGGGATTGTAGCAGCATTGAAGGCCAGAGGGCAGGTGAAGGAAGGGAGGGAATGGTGCAGGGCATGTCTGGCGCAAAGCACACTTCCACTGCCAGGTGTCAGTTTCTGGCAGCGAGGGGGATCAGGCAAGATGGAGGACTGTGTTTCCATAGTGAGATTTCAGGATGTAGAGGCCAGTAGTCTGCCCTGGGTGAGTAGATCCTCAGAGAGGGACCAGAAGAAAAGGAGGGCCAAAGGAGGGCCAAAGGAGGGGACTGTAAGGTAATGCCTTTCGTCCGGATGTTGGCGGAAGTCGTTGAAGAGCAAGGACCCAATCAAGGAGCCGAGTCTAGGCAGAAGCAATGGAGGGAAGAGTCCAGGTAGTGCTAGGATACAACAGCACAAGGAAAACAGAGGGGAGGCACAAGGAAAACAGAGGGGAGTCATATCAGGGCCCCGAGTAAGGGGCCTGAAATCAAGGTATATGAGTAGGGTCCTTGAGCAGGGCAGCCAGGGTCTCAAGCAAGGAGCCAGGCCTAGGAACAGAGAGCCAAGTGCAAGGGCCAGCACCAGGGGTGAATAAAAACGAACAAGACTGGTGAAGGGAGGGAGGCAAGGGAGGAAACTGGTGGTGCAACGGAGGGAGGTTCAAGGCCCAGGCCCACCACAGGGTGTCAGTGTCCAGGAGCAGGGCCCTGGCTGAGGGAGGCCAAATGGCCTATGCAAGGGGAAGGGCTATGTTTATCAAAATGGAGCCCACAGGGCCAAGGGGCCAGGTCCAGTCTTCTGGCCTGGGTGAGTATCCTGGGAAAGGGATCAGGAAAAGAGGCCTGGCAGCGACAGGGACTACAGGAGGGTTAAAGGAGGGCACAGCCTGAAGGGCCAGAGGACCATGTGGGAGGAATGTGGGCCATAATACAATCAAGAATCCCAGGTTAGGGACCTAGAGGAGGGTTCAGGCCAAGGGAGAGTAGGGAAGGGCTGGGCCAGTAAGGTGGGACTGCACTAGGCTACTGCGGTGCAGGGAATCCAAGGGGAGCAGGGAAGCAGCCCTAGAGAGGGGCTGGCACACCAAGCCCAGGGAAACACTGAGCAAGAAGGGCCACCAGAGGCTCAAGCGAGGAGCCAGGCCAGAAAATTAAAAGCCAAGGGCTTGGGAAGGTATCTCAGGTATGTGGACAAGGGTTGGGAGGGAAGGCAGGGGATCTAGCAGGGTTGAAGCAGGCTCCAAGCTCAGTGACACTGCCAGCTTTCAGGGTTCTGGGGGCAGGACCAAGGACCCAGGGAGAGCAAAGGGCCCAGGCCAGGGGCAGGTCTCTGTTTCCTATAAAGCGCACTGGCACAGATGAGAATCCAGGGCCAGGGCCTGGGCAAAGGTGACTGGCAAGGGAAGGGATCTAGAAGGAGGGCTACGGAAGGACTCAAGCAAGATCATAGTGGGTGTGGAGCCAGGAACAAAGCAAGGAGTCCAGGCAAGGAATCAACCCTACCCAAGATGATGAGAGACCCTAGAAGCAGGGGACCGCATGAGGGGAAAGCATGGAAGGGGAGGAAGGGGTGATGGGAGGATAAGGAGCCAGCGGGAGGGTGGGTGGCACAAGGTTGCCCTTTGGGGAGTGAAGTAGAGGGCACAAGAAAGCGGCCCCCATGTCCGAACCAACACAAAGAGATGCCATATGAAGCTACGTGACACTATGCCACACAAAACAAATGAACACAGGGGCCCAGGCGAGGAGCCAGGCCCGAAGACTGGAGCACAAAGGGTCAGGGTTCTGCACGGCTGTGTTGGGGTAGGGGCAGCATGCAAGGGGAGAGGACAGGGGAGGGAAGGGAGGGGATGGAGCAGAGCAAGGTCCACACAAGGCCCATGTCCACTGGTAGGTATCAGGGTTTGAACAGCCAAAGGGGCCCTGGCAAGGGGTTGGGCTCTGTTTCCCATAGGAGCCTTCAGGGCGCAGAGGCCAGCCAATTCCACTCGTCTGCCCCAGGTAAGTAGATCTCAGGGAGGCACCTGGACCAGAGCAGGGTGGGGGAGGGTAGGGAAAGCCAAGAGGGGAGATGGTGGCCCACAGGGAGAAAGGCTCAAGGCCCAGGTGCACCTATAGGTTTCAGGGTTAGGGAGCAGGACCCAGGCTGAAGGAGGCCAAAAGGCCCAGGCAAAGGGCAGGGCTACTTTTTCCTTTAGGGAACCAGGAGGGCCAATAGGCCAAGTCCACTCCCCTGGTGTGGGTGTGAATCCTGGGAAAGAGATCAGGAAAGGGGGCTTGGCAGGGACAGGAATGAAAGGAGGGCCAAAGAAGGGATCAGCAGAAAGAGCCAGAGGATGGGTGCTGGTGGGGTAGGGTCTGTGCCCCAACAAGGAGCCCAGGTTAGGGATCTATAGGAGGGCCCATGCCAGGGGAGAACAGTGAAGGGCAGGGCTGGGCAGGAGGGCGGCACTAGTGGACTGCAGAGCAGGAACACCAAGAGGAACAGGGAAGCAGCCCAAGCAAGGGGCCCACAGTCAATGCCCAGTCATGCTCTGAGCAACAATGGGCATCAGAGGCTCAAGCAAGGAGCCAGGACAGGGAATGGAGAGCCAAGGGCTGGGGCAGGGGGCTCAGGACAGTGGACAAGACTTGGGTGGGGGCTGGGTATGTGGCTGAAGTGGTAGCTTGCTTGCCTAGCATGCGTGAGGCATCGGGTTTGATCCTCCGCATCACATAAAAATAAAGATGTTGTGTCCACCGAAAACTAAAAAAAAATATATATATTTTTAAATTTTCTCTCTATCTATCTATCTCTCTCTCTATCTCTATCTCTATTTTTCTTTAAAAAAAAGACTTGGGTGGGAAGACAGGGGATCCAACAGGGGCAGGAAGGTACAGGCCCAAGGCCACTGCCAGGTGTCAGGGTTCCAGATGCAGGACCAAGCACCCAGAAAGAGCAAGGGGCCCAGGCGAGAGGCAGAGCTCTGTTTCCCATACGGTGCCCTGGCCCAGATTAGAATTCAGGGCCAGGGACCTGGCAAAGGAGGCCTGGCAAAGGGGGACAGGAGGAGGACGACGGGAGGGCATGGTGGGGGATCCTGGTGGGTGCTCAAAGGAGTGAGACCCAGGACCCAAGCCAGCAGTCCAAGAAAGGGACCCACCGAACCCATCATGGATGAGAGACCCAAAGAAGAGGAGACTCAAAAGCGCCAGGGGAATTCACAAGGGGAAGGGGAGAAAGGGGTTGCACAAGGACCAGAAGACAGAGAAAAGTGCAAGGGGCACCTAGGGGAGCCCGCTGGGGAGCACAAGCAAGAGGCCCCCAGGTCAGACCCAACACAAATAAACTCCATGCTATCTAAAGGACATGAGAAAAGTGATCAGGGGCTCAGGTGAGCAGCCAGGCCCTGGGACTGGATCTCAACGGACCAAGGTTAGGGAAGGCTGGGTTGGGGTAGGGGCAGCATGCAAGGTGAGAGGGCACTGGAGACAAGGGAGGGGATTGCTCAGGGCTGGGTTGGAGCAAGTCACATGTTAATTGCCAGGCATCAAGGTTAAGGCAGCGAAGGGGACACAGGTGAGTGGCAGGGCTGTTTCCCACAGGGAGCATTCAGGGTGCAGAGACCAACCAATTCAGCTCCTCTGCCCCAGGTGAGTAGATCCTCATAGAGGGACCTGGACCAAAGGAGGGGCAAATGCAGGCACTGTGAGGTGATGCCTGTGATGTATAGTTTGGGGTGGGGTCTGTGGGCAGCCAGGACCCATGAGGAAACCAGGCTAGAAAGAAGCCAGGGGAGCAGAGGGTCTGGACAGTGCCAGGATACCTCAGCATAAGGGGAACAGAGGGGAGTCACAGGAGGGGGCTGGTAATAGGAGCCTGAAACCAAGGGACAGGGACAGGTTCCAGGAGAAGGGCAGCCAGGGGCTCAAGCAAGGAGCTGGGCTCAGTAATGGAAAGCCAAGCACTAGCACCTGGGCCTGGGTGAATGAAAAGGGACATGGTTGTTTGTGGGAGCTCTTATACCTCTGCAGCCTGGGTAGAGCAGACTGGCTCCTCCAGGCAAGAGACCCGGCCCACCTTGGTGTCCAGGCTAGCTGGTATTCTGCCTCAGCCTGTGTAGAGGGAACTTGCCTCTCCATGTAAGCGACCCCATCACCTGGGTTTGGGGGAAGGGGCTCCTATATAGCTGCAGCCGGGGTAAGAGGGACTCGCCCCTCCAGGCGGGAGACCCCTTTCACCTGGATGTCTGAGGGAATCATATACCTCCACATGCAGGGTGGTGAGGACTCGCCCCTTCAGGAGGGAAATCACTCCCTCCTGGGTGTCCTGGGGAATTCCTATACCTCCGAATGCAGGATAGAGGCGACTCGCCTCTCCAGGCAAAGACCCCTCCCACCTGGGGGTCCATAGGAGCTCATATACCACCGCAGCCAGGGTAGAGGGGACTCCCCTCGCCAGGCTGAAGACCCCTCCCACCTGGGTGTCCTGGGGGGGGGGTCACCTATACTGCTGCAGCCACAGTTGCAGGGACTTTCCCCTCCAGGCAAGAGACCCCACCCACCTGGGTGTCTGGGGGAGCTCCTATACCTCCCAGCCAGGGTAGAGGGGACTAGCCCCTCCAGTCGGGAGACCCCTCCCACATGATGTGCTGGGAGCTCTTATATGGCACGAGCTAAAGTAAAGGGGAATTGCCTCTCCAGGTGAGAGAATCCTCCCACTTGGCTGCTGGGGTGAGCTTGTATATCACCTCAGATACCCATCCTCCCACCTGAGTATCTGAGGAAGTTTGTATGCCTGCACAGCTAGAGTAGAGGGGATTCACCCCTCCAGGCAAGATACACCTCCCACCTGGATGTCAGGAGGAGCTCTTATACCGCCTTAGCCAGGGTAGAGGGGACGCGCCCCTCCAGGGGAGAGACCCCTTCCACCTGGGTGTCCAAGAGAGCTCCTATACCACCACAGAAAGAGTAGGGGAAACTCGCCACTCCAGGCGGGAGACCCTTCCTGCCTGGGTGTCAGGGGGAGCTAGTATACTGCCCCAGCCAGGGTAAAGGGGACTCACTCCTCCAGGGGGAAGACCCCGACCACCTGGGTCGGGGAGCTCATATACTACTGTAGCCAGGGTAGTGGGGACTCGCCCTTCCATGTGGGAGACCCCTCCCACCTGGGTGTCTGGGGAAGCTTGTATACCTCCACAGCCAGTGTAGAGGGGCCTCGCTGCTCCAGTAGGGAGACCCCTCCCACCTGGGCATGTAAGGGGAGATCCTATTCCGCCACAGCCAGAGTAGAGGGGACTGCCCCTCCAGGCGGGAAACCCCTCCCACTTGGGTTTCATGGGGAGCTCTTATTCTGCTGCAGCCAGGGTAGAGGGTACTCGCTGCTCCAGGAAGAAACCCCTTCCACTTGGGTGTCAGGGGGAGTTCCTACACTGCTGCAACCAGGGTAGAGCAGACTTGCCCTTCCTCTCAGGAGACCCCCTTCCTCCTGGGTTTCTGGGTGAGCTCCTATGCCTCCGCAGCAAGGATAGAGGGGACTTGCCCCTCCAATCAGGAGACCCTTCCCACCTGGGTATCTGGGGGAGCTTGATGACTGCAGTGGCCAGGGTAGAGGGGACTCGCCCCTACAGGTAGGAGACCCTCCCGCTTCTGTGGGGGGGGGAGGGGTGGAGCTCCTATAGTGCCACAGTCAAGATAGAGGGAACACGACCCTGCAGGCAGAAGACCCCTCCCACCTGGGTGTACTGGGACCTCTTATATGGAAAGAACCAAAGTAGAGGGGACTCACCCTTTCAGGCGGGATAACCCTCCCATCTTGGTGTCCTGGGAGCTTGTATACTGCCAAAGCCAGGGTAGAGGGGACTCTTCATTTCATGTGGAAGACCACTCCTGCCTGTGTGTTGGGGGGGGGGGCTTGTATACCACCTTAGCCAGGATAGAGAAGACTTGCCCCTCCAGGCGTGAGACCCCTCCCACCCGAGTGTCTGGGAGAGCTTGTATACCGCCACAGCCAGGGTAGGGGTGGCTCATTGCTCCAGGCGGGAGAACCCTCCCACCTGAGTGTCAGAGGGAGTTCTTATACCCCCACAGCCAGTACAGAGAGGACTCGCCTCTCCAGTCGGGAGACCCCATAACCTGGGTGTCTTGGGGACCTTTTATACCGCCAGAGCCAGGGGAGAGGGTACTCGACCTGCAGGCGGAAGCTCCCTTCCACCTGGTTGTCAGGGGAGTACATATACTGCCACAGGAAGGGTAGAGGTGACTCCCACTCCCAGTGAGACCCCTCCCACCTGGGTGTAGGGGGGACCTCCTATACCACTGCAGCTAGGGTAGAGGGGCTCGCCTCTCCAGGCCAGAGACTCTCCCACCTGAGTGTCAGAGGGAGATCCTTTACTGCCACATCCAGGGAAGATGGGACTCACCCCTTCAGGCGACAGACCCATTCAAATTGGTGTCAGGGAAAGCTAATGAACCACTGCAGCCAGGGTAGAGGGGACCCCTTCAGGCGGGAGACTCCTCCCTTCTGAGTATGGTGGGGGGAGCTCCTATACCACAGCAGCCAGAATAGAGGGTACTCACCACTCCAAGCAGGAAACCCCTCCTACCTGGGTGTCTGGGAGAGCTGGTACACCCCCTCAGCCAGGGTAGAGGGAAGTCACTCTTCTAGGCGGGAGACCCCTCCCACCTGTGTGTCAGGGTAAGCTCCTTAACTGCTGCAGCCAGGGTAGAGTGCACTTGTTCCTCCAGGCAGAAGACTCCTCCCACCTGGGTATCAGATGGAGTTCATATACCCCAGGAGCCAGGATAGAGGCATCTGGCACCTGAGACAAGAAACACCTCCCAACTGGGAGTGGGAGTAACTCATATACCGCCTTAGCCCTGGTAGAGTGGACTCGCCCATCCAGGCAGAATACCCCACCCACCTGGGTGTCAGGTGAAGCTCATATACCCCAGCAGCCAGAGTAGAGGCAAATTGCACGTTCAGGGGAGAAACACCTCCCACCTGGGAAAGGGAGTAACTCCTATACCATCTTAGCCAGGGTAGAGGGGATTCAAAAGTCTAGGCGGGAGACCCCTTCCACCAGGGTGTCAGGGGGAGCTCCTATACTGCCACAGCCAACCAAGAGGGGACTTGCTCCTTCTGGCAGGAGACCCCTCCCACCTGGGTTTCGGGGGAGGTTTTATACCGCAGCAGCCAAGGTAGAGGGAACTCTATCCTTCAGAGGAGAGACCCCTTCCACCTGGGTGTCCTGGGGAGCTCCTATACCACTGCAGCAGGTTAGAGGGGATTCTAGACTCCTGGAGGGAGACTCCTCCCAATTGGGTGTCAGGGGAGCTCCTATACTGCAGCAGCCAGGGTAGAGGGGACTCATACCTCTAAGCAGGAGACCCGATTCACCTGGGTGTCAGGGGCAGTTACTATACAGCTGCAGCCAGGGTAGATTGGACTTGCCCTTCCAATTCTGAGACTCCTCTCACCTGGGTAGAGGGGACTCGCCTCTCCAATTCGGAGACCTCTCCTACCTGGATGTCATGGGGAGCTCCTTGCTGCCACAGCCAGGGTAGAGCGAACACCCCTCTGCAGGCGGAAGACCCCTCCCACCTGGATACACTGGGACCTCTTATATGGCAAGAGCTAAAGTAGAGTAGACTCGCACTTCCAGGAGGGATACCTCTCCCACCTGGGTATACCGCCAAAGCCAGGGTAGAGGGGACTCGCCTGCTCAAGTGGAAGACCACTCCCACCTTTGTGTAGGGGGGTGCTTGTATATTGCCTTCGCCTGGGTAGAGAATACTTGGCCCTCCAGGCGGGAGATCCTCCCACCTGAGTGTCTGGGATAGCTTGTATATCGCCACAGCCAGGGGAAAGGGGACTCCCCTGGCATGAGACCCTTTCCAGCTGGGTGTTGGGGGAGCACCTATACAGCCACAGGCAGTGTAGAGGGGACTCCGTGTTCTCCAGGCTGGAGACTCCTCACACCTGCTTGTCAGGGGAATTCATATACCGCAGCAGCCAGGGTAGAGGGAACTCGCGCCTCCAGGCAGGAGACCTCTGCCACTTGGGAGCTCCTATACCTCCCACCTGGGTGTGGGGGTGGAGCTCCTATACCCCTGCAGCCAGGGTAGTGGAGACTCGCCCCTCCAGGTAGGAGACACCTCCCACCTGGGTGTCTGGGGGAGCTCTTATACCACCCCAGCCATGGTAGAGGGTATATTCCTCTTCAGGCGGGAGACCCCTCTCTCCTGGGTGACTGGGGAGCTCCAATACCACCTCAGCCAGGGCAGAGAGGTCTTGCAGCTCCACTCAGGAGACCCTTCCCACCTGTGTGTCATGGGGATCTTGTATACCCTCACAGCCAGGGTAGAGGAGACTTGCCCCTCCAGGCGGGAAACCCCTCCCACCTGGGTGTTTGAGGGGGGAGCCAGTACACCGCTGCAACCAGGATAGTGGGGACTTGTCCCTCTAG
The DNA here is from genome assembly GCF_045843805.1 of Urocitellus parryii. Taxonomy (NCBI): domain Eukaryota; kingdom Metazoa; phylum Chordata; class Mammalia; order Rodentia; family Sciuridae; genus Urocitellus; species Urocitellus parryii. The sequence goes on along the minus strand of NC_135538.1, from coordinate 128,095,047 downwards.
TCAGGAGACCTTCCTAACTGGTTGTCGCCCGGAACTTGTATACCACCTTAGACAGGGTAGAGGAGACTCAGCCATCCAGGAGGAAGACCCCTCCTATCTGGCCAACGTGGGGAGCTCACATACCACCCCAGCCAGGATAGAAAGTAATTACCCCTGCTATCGGGAGACCCCTCCCACTAGGGTGTCAGGGAGGGCTCATATACTGCCACAGCCAGGATAGAGGGGACTCGTCCCTACATGAGGGAGACCCCTCCCACCTGGGTGTCTGGGGGAACTTGTATACCTTTGCAGCCACGGTAGAGGAGACTCACAGCTCCACTTGAGAGACCCTTCCCACCTGTGTGCCAGGGGGATCTTAAATACCGCCAAAGCCAGGGTAGAGGGGACTTGCCCCTCCAGGCAGGAGACCCCTCCCACCTGGGTGCCAGGGGGAGCTCTTACACCACTACAGCCATGGTAGAGGGTAATTTCCCCTTCAGGAGGGAGACGCATCCAACCTTGGTGTCAGGAGGTGCTCTTATACCGTCGCAGTCAGCAAAGAGAAGACTCGCCCCTCCTGTCAGGAGACCCCATAACCTGGGTGTCCCGGGGAGCTCCTATACCTCCAGAGCCAGTGGTGAAGATCCCTTCAACCTGGTTGTCAGAAGAGTTCATATACTGCCACAGGCAGGGTAGAGGGGACTCGCCACTCGAGGCGGGAGACCCCTCCAGCCTGGGTGTAAGGGGGAGCTGCTATATCACTGCAGCCAGGGTAGAGGGGCCTCGCCTCTCCAGGTGGAAGACCTCTCCCACCTGGGTGTCAGGAAGAGCTCTTATACCACCGCAGCCATGGTAGGGGGTACTTTTCCCTCCAGGCAGGAGACCGCTCCCACCTGGGCTTCAGGGGTGAGCTCTTATACCGCTGCAGCCAGGGCAAAGGGGACTCGCCACTCCAGGAGGGAGACCCCATCCACCTGGGTATCCTGGTGTGCTCCTATACCTCTGAAGCCATAGTACAGGGGATTCGCACATCTAGGCAGGAGATCCCTTCCACCAGGGCGTCCAGGGGAGTTCATGTACCGCCACAGACGTGATAGAGGGGACTCGCCCCTCCATGTGGGAGACCCTTCCCACCTGGATGTCTGGGGAAGCTTGTATACCTCCGCAGCCAGGGTAGAGGGTGTCGCGACCCCTCGCCGGCAAGGGAAACACAACACAGGATTCTTCTTTCAGCAGTTTATTCAGGACCCTTGAAGCATGATGAGAAAACAGGAACAAGAGAGCGAGCGGTCGGTCTGCCCTAGCTTAAGTACCCAGCCCCGCCAATGAACTAGCACCACGTGGAAAAGTCTAATAGGTACAGCGCAGCGGAAGCAGGCCAGAGCCCAGCCCCACAGCCTTACAAGGAGTTGTTTACTTCTAACAACTCTAACCGCTAACGAAGCGGAAGCAGAGACCAGCGCCATATTCAGGATGCGGTCGCTGGCTCCCAACAAGAGGGGACTCGCTGCTCCAGTTGGGAGACCCTTCCCACCTATGTGTCACGGGGATCTCCTATAGCGCCACAGCCAGGGTAGAGGGGACTTGCCCTTCCAGTCCGGAGAACCCTCCCATCTGGGTTTCTGGGAGAGCTTGTATACCGCCACAGCCAAGGTAGACGTGACTCATTGTTCCAGGCGGTAAACCCCTCCCACCTGGATGTGTGTGTGGGGGGGCTCATATACCCCCTAAGCCAGTGTAGAGGAGAATCACCCCTTCAGTCCGGAGACTCCATAACCTGGGTGTCGGAAGGAGTTCCTATACCGCCAGAGAGAGGGGAGAGGGGACTCGATCCTCCAGGCTAGACTCTACCTCCAGGGTAGAGCGAACATGCCCTGAGAGGGGGAAGACCCCCTCCCTCCAGGAGGAAGATCTCTTCCACCTGGTTGTCAGGGGAGTTCATATACTGCCACTTGAGGCGGGAGACCCCTCCCACTTGGATGTCTGGGGAAGCTCCTATACCACTGAAGCCAGGGTAGAGGGGACTCACCTCTACAGGTGGAAGACCCATCATATCTGAGTGTTCAGGGAAACTGTATTCTGCCTTAGCCAGAATAGAGGGGACTCACCCCTGTAGGCGGGAGACCTCTCTTACCTGGGTGTTCTGGAAGCTCTAATAAGGCACCTGCCAAAGTAGAGTCGACTCTCGCCCTTTCAGGCAGGAGACTCTTTCCACCTGGGTGTCCTGGGGAGCTCCTATACCGCTGCAGCATGGTAGAGGGAACTCGCACCTCTAGGCGGGAGACCCCTTTCACCTGGGTGTCAGGGGGAGTTCCTATACCGCTGCAGCCATGGTAAAATAGACTTGCCCTTCCACCTGGGTGTCTGGGTGAGCTCCTATACCTCCGCAGACAGGGTAGAGGGGACTCTCCCCTCCAATCGGGATCCCCTCCCACCTGGGTTTTGGGGAAGCTCCTATGCTGCCACAGCCAGGGTAGAGCAAACATGCCCCAGAGGCGGAAGAACCCTCCCTCCTGGGTGTACTGGGACCTCTTATATGGCAAAAGCTAAAGTTGAGGGGAATCACACTTCCAGGAGGGATAACCCTCCCACCTGGCTGTCAGGGGAGCTTGTATACTGATAAAGCCAGGGTAGAGGAGACTCGCCTGTCCATGCGGAAGACCACTCCTACCAGTGTGTAGGGGGGTGCTTGTATAACGCCTTAGCCTGGTAGAGAATACTTGCCCCTCCAGGCGGGAGACCCTCTCACCTGGGTGTCTGGGATAGTTTTTATACCGCCATAGCCAGGGAAGAGGGGACTCACCCCTCCAGTAGTGAGACACCTTCCAGCTGGGTGTCCAGGGGAGCATCTATATAGCCACAGGCAAGATAGAGGGGAATCTATTCTCCAGGCTGGAGACTCCTCACACCTGGTTGTCAGGGGAACACCTATACTGCAGCAGCCAGGGTAGAAGGGACTCGCTCCCCAAGCAGGATACCCCTCCCACCTGAGTGTGGGGGTGGAGCTCCTATACCCCTGCAGCCAGGGTAGTGGAAACTTGTCCCTCCATGCTGGAGACTTCTCATCTGGGTGTCAGGGGGTAGCTCAAATACCGCCTCAGGCAGGTAAGAGGGGACTTGCCCCTCTAGGCGGGAGACCCTCCCACCTGGGTATCAAGGGAGCTCCTATACTGCTGCAGGCAGGGTAGAGGGAACTCTACCTCCAAATGGGAGACCTCTTCTACCTGGGTGTCCTGGGGAGCACCTATACTGCTGCAGGAGGGTAGAGGGGACTCTAGCCTCCTGGCAGAAGACTCCTCCCTATTGGGTGTCAGGGGAGCTTATATACTGCAGCAGCCAGGGTAGAGGGGACTCGCCCTTCCAGGCGAGAAACCTATCCAACCTGGTTGTCAGGGAAAGCTAGTATACCACTGCAGCCAGGGTAGATGAGATTCGCCCCTTCAGTTGGGAGACCCCTCCCATTTGGGTACGGGGGGATCTCGAATAGCACAGTGTTGAGGGCTACAGATAAGTCAAGATGGCACCTGGCACTTTGCCAGGAGAAGTGGTTTGAGAAGTAACGCCAGCGAGTCATTAAGATGATGGAGATTCCTTAATGACTTACTGCTGTATCTAGATGATAATTAAGTTAGGCTGTGTATAATTATTAAGATGATGAGGATTCCTTAATGAATGATTGCTGTAACTGGATGATGCTAAATTGAGTCAAGCTGTGTATTCAGTTATGTATATATACCTCTGCTGTCCTACAATAAAGCGGGTCCCACTGTTTCAAACTTCACAAGTTGCTTATCACCCCCTGGTTATTTTGCCCAGCCAGACTGCGGCACCACAGCAGCCATAATAGAGGGGATTCGCCCCTCCAATCAGAAGATCCCTCCCACCTGTGTGTATGTGAGAGCTGGTGCACCCTCTAAACCGGGTAGAAGGAAGTCACCCCTCAAGGTGGGAGACCCCTCCCACCTGGGTGTCAGGGGAAGCTCCTAAACAACTGCAACCAGAGTAGAGTGGACTCGCTCCTCCAGGCAGAAGACTCCTCCCACATAGGTGACAGGTGGAGCTCATATATCCCAGCAGCCAGGGTAGAGGCAACTCACACCTCCAAGCAAGAGACACCTCCCACTTGGAAATGGGAGTAACTTCTATACTGCCTTAGCCAGCGTAGAGGGGGACACGCCCCTCCAGGTGGAAGACCCCTCCCACATGTGTGTCTGGTGAGGAGGGGTTCCTATACAGCTGCATATTGGGTAACAGCCACTCGCCCCTCCAGGTGGGAGACCCCTCCCTCATGTTGGTGGGAGGATGCTCTTTTACACCTGCAGCGAGGGTTGAGGGAACTTGCCCCTTCAGGCAGGAGACCCTCCCACCTGGGCATGTGGGGGGGGGATCTCACATACCACCACAGCCAGGGTAGAGGGGACTGGCCCTTCCTGGCGGGAGACCCCTTTCACTTGGGTGTGTGTGTGAGAGATCCTATACCTCCTCAGACAGGGTAGAGGGGACTCGCCCAACCCAGGCAGGAGACCCCTCCCACCTGGGTTTCAGGGGGAGCTCTTATACCGCTGCAGCCAGTGTAGAGGGGACTTGCCCCTTGAGTAGAGAGACCCGTTCCACCTGCGTGTCCTGGGGAGTCCTATACTGCCACAGCCAGGGAAGAGGAAACTCGCCCCTTCAGGTGGGAGACCCCTCCCACCTGGGTGTTAGGGGAGCACCTATACCGCCGAAGGCGGGGTAGAGGGAACTTTACTCTCCAGACTGGAGACCTCTTCCACCTGGGTGTTCTGGGGAGCTCCTATACCCCTGAAGCAGGGTAGAGGGGAATCTAGCCTCCTGGACAGAGAGTCCTCCCAATTATATGTCAGGGGAGCTCCTATAGTGCAGCAGCCAGGATAGAGGGAACTCCACCTCTAGGCGGGAGACACCTCCCACCTGGGTGTCAGGGGGAGGTCCTACAGGGCTGCAACCAAAGTAGAGTAAACTTGCCCTTCCAGTCAGGAGACCCCTCCCACCTTAGTGTCGGGGAGAGCTGGTACACCCCCTCATCCAGGGTAGAGGGAAGTCACCCCTCTAGGCGGGAGACCCCTCCTGAGACCCTGGGTGTCAGGTGGAGCTCATATACCCCAGCAGCCAGCGTACAGGCAACTCGCACCTCCAGGTGAGAGACATCTCTTACCTGAGAAAGGGGGTAACTCCTATACTTCCTTAGCCAGGGTAGAGGGGACTCGCCCCTCCAGGCAGAAGACCCCTCCCACATGGGTGTCTGGTGAGGATGGGTTCCTATACAGCTGCAGCTGGGGTAGCAGTGACTCGCCACCCAGGCCGGAGACCACTCCCTATTGAGGGTAGGAGGGGGCCCCCATACCCCCGCAGCCAGGATTGAGGGGACTCACCCCTTCAGGCTTTCAGTGGGAGCTCATATACCACTACAGCCAAGGAAGAAAGTGCTTGCCCCTCCTGGTGGGAGACCAATTAGGGTGTTAGTGGAAGCTCATATACCTCCACAACCAGGATAAAGGGGACTCGCCCCTCCAGGCAGGAGACCCCTCCCACCTGGGTGTCAGGGGGAGCTCTTATACCACTGCAGCCAGGGTAGAGGGGACTTGTCTCTCCAGGATGGAGGCCCTCCCACATGGGTGTCAGGTGTGATCCTTTAATTCTGCAGCCAGGGTGGAGGGGACTCGACTCTCCAGGCAAGAGACCCATCCAACCTGGGTGTCAGGGAAAGCTGGTAAAGCACTGCAGCCAGGGTAAAGGGGACTCACCACTTCAAGTGGGAGACACCTCCCATCTGGGTATGGTGGGGGGCTCAAATATCACAGCAGCCAGAATAGAGGGGACTCACCCCTTCAAGCAGGAGACCCTTCCACTGGGTGTCTGGGAGAGCTGGTACACCCTCTCAGCTGGGGTAGAGGGAAGTCACCCTCTATGTGGGAGACCCCTCCACCCTGGGGCTCAGGGGAAGCTCCTTAACTTCTGCAGCCAGGGTAGAGTAGACTCGCCCCTCCAGGCGAAAGACCCTTCCCACCTGGGTGTCAGGTGGAACTCATGTAGCCCAGCAGCCCGGGTAAAGACAACTGGCACCTCCAGGTGAGTAACACCTCCCACCTGGGAATGGGGGTAACTCCAATACCGCCTTAAAAAGGGTAGAGGAAACTTGCCCCTCCAGCAGGGAGAGACCTCCCACATGGGTGTCTGGCGAGGGGGTGTTTTGGTTTTTTGTTTGTTTGTTTGTTTAGAGAGAGAGAGAGAGAGAGAGAGAGAGAGAGAGAGAGAGAATTTTAATATTTATTTTTGAGGTTTTTTTTAGCGGACACAACATCGTTGTTTGTATGTGGTGCTGAGGATCGAACCCGGGCTGCACACATGCCAGGCAAGCGCGCTACCACTTGAGCCACATCCCCAGCCCGCGAGGGGGTGTTTGTATACAGCTGCAGCTGGCGTAGCAGCGACTTGCCCCTCTAGGTGGGAGACCCCTCCCTACTGAGGGTAGTAGGGGGCTCTTATACCCCCGCAGCCAGTGTTGAGGGGGCTTGCCCCTTCAGGTGGGAGACTCTCCACCTGGGTGTCAGGGGTAACTTGTATACCACCTTAGCCAGGGTACAGTAGACTCACCCATCCAGGCTGGAGACCCCTCCATCCTTGCTGTCAGCGGGAGCTCTTATACCACCATAGCCAGGGAAGAAAGTACTTGCCCCTCTTAGTGGGAGACCCCGCCAACCAGGGTGTCAGGGGGAGCTCATATACCACCTCAGCCAGGATAGAGGGGACTCGCCCCTTCAGGCAGGAGATCCCCTCCCACCTGGGTGTCAGGGGGAGCTCCTATACCACTGCATCCATAGTAGAGAGTACTTTCCCATTCAGGCGGGGACCCCTCCCACCTGGGTGTCTGGGACAGCTGGTACACCGTCTCAGCCAGGGTAGAGGCAAGCCTCCCCTCTAGGTGGGAGGCCTAGAAGGTCCTTAACCGCTGCAGCCAGGGTAGTGTGGACTCGCCCCTCCAGGATGAAGACCCCTTCCACCTGGGTGTCAGGTGGAGCTCAAACAACCCAGCAGCCAGGGTAGAGGCAACTCCCCCATGCTCTCAAGAAACACCTCCCACCTGGGAATGGGAGTAATTCCTATCAGCCTTAGCTAGGTTAGAGGGTACTCGCCCCTCCAGGTGGAAGACCCCTCTCATCTGGTTGTCAGGTGGAGCTCATATACCCCAGCAGCCAGGTTAGAGGCCACTCGCACCTCCAGGCGAAACACCTCCCATCTAGGAATGGGGATAACTCCTCTACCGGCCTTAGCCAGGGTAGAGAAAACTCGTCCCTCCAGGTGGAAGACCCCTCCCACATGGGTGTCTGGCAAGAAGGGGTTCGTATACAGCTGCAGCTGGGGTAGCAGCGACTCCCCTCTCCAGGTGGGAGACCCCTACCTACTGGGAGTAGGAGGGGGCACTTATACCCCAGCGGTCAGGGATGAGGGGACTCGCCCTTTCAGTCGGGAGACCCTTCCACCTGGGTTTGTGTGGGGGGAGCTCTTATACCATTGTAGCCAGGCTAGTGAGGACTCACATCTCCAGGCAGGAGACCCCTCCCACCTGGGTGTCTCCTGGAACTTGTATACCACCTTAGCCAGGGTAGAAGAGACTCATCTATCCAGGCGGGGGACCCCTCCAACCTGGCTGTTAGCAGGAGCTCATATACCACCACAGCCAGGGTAGAAAGTACTTGCCTGTCCTGGCGGGAGACCCCTCCCACCAGGGTGTCAGTGGGAGCTCATATACTGCCACAGCCAGGATAGAGAGGACTCGCCCCTCCATGCGGGAGAGCCCTCCCAACTGGGTGTCTGGGGGAGCTTGTATACCTCGGCAGCCAGTGTAGTGGGGACTCGCTGCTCCAGTCGGAAGACCCCTCCCACCTTGGTGTCTGGGTGATCTCCTATACCTCCACAACCAGGGTAGAGGGGACTCGCCCCTCCAATAGGAAGACCAATCCCAACTGGGTGTCCTGGGGAGTTTGATTACTGCAGCAGCCAGTGTAGAGGAAACTCGCCCCTATGGGCGGGGGACCCCTCCAACTTGGGTGTAGCGGGGGAGCTCCTATACTGCTAAAGCCAGGGTGAAGTGGGCACCCCCTTTCTCCACAGAAAAGTCCTCTTCACTATGGCTGATTTGGGGACTGTCAGCAAAAGAGTCTCTGCAAAACAGTCCAATGTATATAAACTTCCTATTTTCATGTCACCCTGTTTACTTGGCCAATGGCAGAGAAGATACCAGCACTCCAGGTGCTGGACACCCCCTTACTAGTTTTCACAAACATATCAAGTATAGTACTTTGAAGAAATGTGCAAACAAGGCCTCTGGCCTTGAGCTGGGCTTCACAGAGATGTCTACATTTTTAAGATAAGTTACAACTGGGCTCCATGGTAACAGCTGGCAGGGGGAGGAAAGAAAGGGGAGAAGAAGCTCTCCCCTTCTCAGGTGTTGTCCTTGAAGAGTTAACTTGCCCAGAACAGTGAAAGAAAAAGCTGCTTTTATGTGAACTTCTGCAGACTGTGAACTTCTGAGACCCTCCCCTTACACATTGGGTATAAAACTCTGAAACTCCCTGAACTTGGGGTTCAGGGGATTGATTGATTACAGCAAGGGCTGTACCCTCTGAACCTGGCTGCAGCCAAATAAAACTGTTACCTGCTATCTTCGGTGCCTTGCCTCGTTTGTCCCTACAGCAAGGGTAGAGAGAATGCGCCCCTGCAGGCAGAAGACCCCTCCCACCTGGGTGTACTGGGGGCTCTTATATGGCAAGAGTTAAAGTAGAGGGTACTTGCCATTCCAAGGGAATTCCCCTCCAACTTGGGTGTCGGTGAAGTCTGTATACCGCCAAAGCCAGGGTAGAGGGGACTTGCCCTTCCGTGAAGAAAACCATTCCCACCTGTGTGTAGGAGGGGGATGCTTGTATACCACCTTAGCCAGGGTAGAGAAGACTTGCCACTCCAGGCAGGAGAACCCTCCCACCTGGGTGTCAGGGGGAGCTCCTATACCATTGAAGCCAGGGTACAGGGTATATGCCACTAGGTAGAGAAATCCATCCCACCTGGTTGTTAAAGGGAGCTCTTATACAGCTGCATCCAGGGTAGAGGAAACTTGCCCCTCCAGACCAGCAAACACCTCCCACCTGGGTATCACAGGGAGCTTGTATACCACCTTAGCCAGGGTAGAGAAGACTCGGCCCTCCAGGCAGGAGACCCCCTCCCACCAGGGTGTCAGAGGGAGCTCTTATACTACAGCCGCCAGGGTAAAGGGGACTCTCCCATCTAGTCAAAGGAGCCCTCCTTCCTGGGTGTCAGGGGAGCTCCTATACAGCTTCAGCCAGGCTAGAGGGTATTCGCCCCTCTAGGCTAGAGACACCTTTCACCTGGGTGCCAGAGGGTGCTCCTATACCACTACAGCCAGGTTAGAGGGGACTTGCCCCTGCATGCGTGAGACCCCTCCCTCCTGGGTGTTCCAGGGAGCTTGTAAACCAAGTTAGCCAGAGTAGAGAGGACTGGAGGTGCAAGTCACCTCTACCCCGGCTGTGGATGTTTTGAGCTCACCCCAACACCCAGGTGTGAGGGGTCTCCCACCTATAGTGGTGAGTGCCCTGTACCCTGGCTGCAGTGGTATATGAGCTTCCCATGACACCCAATTGATAGGGGTCTCCCACATGGAAGAGGGAGTCCCCTCTACCTTGGCTGCTAGGCTTTAGGAGCTCCCCCAACACCTAGGTGGGGGTGGTCTCCCATCTGGAAGGGTGAGTCCCCTATCTCCTGGATGCGGTAGTATATGGGGAGAAAGGGGAGTAAGGGGAACAAGTGACACACGGAGAGGAGGGCTCAAGGCCTAGATTCACTGCAGGGTGTCAAGATTGAGGAGAAGGTCCCAGGCTGAAGAAGGCCAAAGCCCCCAGGCAAGGGGCACTTCTACCTTTTCCCAAAGAAAGACCGCAGGGCCAAACATCCCAGTTACAGCCCCAGGTCTCGTGAGCATCCTGGGAAAGGGATCTGGAAAAGGAGCCCAGCAGGGACAAGGACAACAGGAGGACCAAAGGAAGGCACAGAGTGAAGTTATGGAAGAAGGGTGTTTGTGTGGTACAGGCCAGGATTGCAGAAAGGAGCCCAGGCTAGGGACCTAGAGGAGAGCCTAGGCTAGGGGAGAGCAGGGAAGGGTTGGGCCAGGCAGGCAGGGGCTGCACTAAGGTTGCGAGATGCAGGGAAGTCAAGGGGAGTGGGGAAGTGGCCCCAGCGAGGCCCACAGTTCAAGCCCAGGGAAGCATGGAACAAGAAGGACCCCCAGAGGCTCAGGAGAGGAGCCAGTCCAGGGAATGGAGAGCCAAGGACCAGCACTGGGGCAGGTGGCTCAGGACAGTGGACAGTGCTGAGGAGGTAATTCAGGGGATCCAGAAGGGGGGAGGGAGGCTCAAGGCCCAGCACCACTGCCAGTTGTCAAGGTTCCTGGTGCTGCCCCAAGGGCCTAGGGAGAGCAAGTAGCACAGTTGAGGGTCAGGGTACTGTTTCCCATAAGGTGGCCTGTCCCAGATGAGGATCAAGGGCCAGGGACCTGGCCAAAGGGCCTGGCAAAGAACAGGGGCCAGGAGGAGTGCAATGTGAGGGCACAGTGGGGGGTCGGGGTGGGTATAGAGAGGGGCAAGAGCCTGGACCCAATCAAGGAGCTCAGGTAAGGGACCTACCCCACCAAAAGATATTAGGGACCCAATGATCAGGAGGCCCCTGCTCCAGGATAAAGCACTAGGGGAAGGAGAGGTAGGATTGGCGCCAGGAAGAGGAGACAGAGGGCTGCACAAAGGGCACAGAGAGGAGAGAGCTGGGGGGCCAAGTGAAGAGGCGCCCAGGTCAGACATTACAGAAAGAGACAGCAGAGAAAGGAAAGCAACCTGAGTAATGGATAAGGCGCTCAGGCTGGCAGCCAGGCCAGGGGACTGTAGGGAGAAGGGTCAGGGTGATGAAGGTCTGGGATGGCTTAGGGGCAGCTTGCAAGGCTAGAGGGCAGGAGAGGGAAGGCAGGGAATCTCCCAGGGCAAGGTCATCACTAGGCCCAAGTCCACTACCAGTTGTCAAGTTTGGGCAGCAAAGGGGGCCCAGGCAAGAGGCAGGGCTGTGTTGCCCATAGGGATCCTTCAGGGCCCAGAGACCAGCCAATTCCACTCCTCTGCCCCAGGTTAGTAGATCCTCAGAGAGACCAGGACCAAAGGAGGGCAATGTGAGGGATGGATATCTTTGGTCCAGGATTGGGGGTGTGTCAGTGAGGAGCCAGCAATCATTGGAGGAGACCAGGCTAGGGAGAAGCAGGGGAAGGTGAGGGTTCTGGCAATGACAAAATACCACAGTACAAGGGGAACAGAGGGGAGGAACAAGAGGGGGGCCAAGCAAGGGGCCTGAAATCAAGGGACAGGAACAAGGTACTGGAGAAGGGCAACCAGGGGCTCCAGCAAGGAGCCAGGCCCAAGAATTCAGGGCCAAGTGCCAGGACCCAGTCCTGGGTCCCATGAAAACTGACAGGACTGGGAAGGGGAGCAAGGGTAGTGGGTGGCTCAGCAAGAGGAGGGCTCAAGGCTCATGTTCACTGCTGGGTGTCAGGATCAAGAACAGGCCTGTGCTGAGAGAGTCCAAATGGCCCAGGCAAGGGTCACAGCTATGATTTCCCAAAGGGGGCCCACAGGGCTAAATGCCCAGTTCCAGTCCCCTGGACGTGGTGAGCATCATGGGAAAGGGATCTTGAAAAGGGGTCCAGCAGGGACAGGGACAAAAGGAGGGATGAACGAGGGTACAGTATGAAAGGCCAGAGGAAGAGTGTTGATGGGGTGCAGGCCAAAACTCCTGAAAGGAACACAGGCTAGGGACCAACAGGAGTGCCCAGGCCAGGAAAGGGCAGTGAAGGGTGGGGCCGGGAAGATGGGCGACAGTAGGGCTCTGAGGTTCAGGGAAGCCAAGGGGAGCAGGGTACTGGCCCCAGTGAGGCCCACAGTCCAAGTCCAAGACTTTGGAGGGTTCAGGATAGCCAAGGGGAGCAGGGTACTGGCCCCAGCAAGGCCTGCAGTCCAAGCTCAGGGAAACATGAAGCAAGAAGGGCCCCCAGAGGCTCAAGCGAGGGGGCAGGCCAGGGAATGGAGAGCCAAGGGCCAGGGCTTGGGCAGGGGGCTCAAGACAGTGGACAAGATTTGGGAGGGAAGGCAGGGGATCCAGAAGGGGGCAGTCAGGCTCCAGGTCCAGGGCCACCTGGAGGTGTCATGGTTCCTGGTGGAGGACCAAGCACCCAGGGACAGCAAGGGGCCGAATGAGAGGCAGGGCTCTGTTTCCCATAAGGCGCTCTGGCTCAGATGAGAATGCAGGGCCAGGAACCTGGCAAAGGAGGCCAGACAAGGGAAGGGGGTCAAGAGGAGGGCAAAGGGAGGGCACGGCAGGGGGTCTTGGTGGGTGCATGGGGGGGGCAATATCCAGGACCCAAGCCAGGTGCCCAGGCAAAGGACCCACCTGACCGACCATGGATGAAGGACCCAAGGAGCAGGAGACCTGCCAGTGCCAGGGGAAAGAAAGCATAAGGGGAAGGGGAGGAAGGGCTTCAAAAAGACTAAGAGACAGAGAAAAATGCCATGGGCACATAGGGGATCAAGCTGGCAGTCCCAATCAAGGGGCCCCCAGGTCAGACCCAACAGAAAGAGACTCCATGTTATGCCAAGTAACATGAGGAACATTGTCAGGGGTTCACTTGAGCACCTAGGCCCGGGGACTGAAGCACAAAAGGCCATGGTTAGGGAGGGCTGGGTTGGGTAGGGGCAGCATGTAAGGCCAGAGGGGAGGGGAGGGAAGGGAGGGGATCTCTCAGGGCTGGGTTGGAGCAAGTCACATGTTAACTGCCAGACCTCAAGATTCAGGCAGCAAAGGGGACTCAGGCAAGAGGCAGGGCTCTTTTTCCCATAAGGAACCTTAAGGGTACAGAGGCCAGCTAATTTGGCTCTTCTGCCCAGGTGAGTAGTTCCTCAGAGAGGGACCTGGGCCAAAGGAGGGTCAAAAGAGGGTACTGTGAGGGGCTACCTGGTGTATGAATGTTGTGGGGGTAGTCCCTTGGCAGCCATGACCCATTCCCGGAGCCCAGCCTAGGGAGAAGAGGGGAAAATGATGGGTCCCAGCAGTGCCAGGATACCATAACACCAGTGGAACAGAGGGGAGGCACAGGATAGGGGCTGTAAAAAGAGGCCTGAAATCAAGGGAAGGGAAAGGGTCCTCGAGAAGGGCAGCCAGGGGCTCAAGCAAGGAACTGGGCCCAGTAATGGAGAGCCAAGTGCTAGCACCTGGGGTTGAATAAATTAAAAGGGACATGGATGGGGAGGTGAGAGAGGGGAGAGAGAGGAGCAGGTGGCTCAGGGGCAGAAAGGCTGAAAGCCCAAATCCACTGCAGGGTGTCAGGAGTCAGGAGAGGGTCCGGGCTGAGGGAGGCCAAAGGGTACAGGCAAGGGGCAGGGCTATGTTTTCCCAAAGGGATCCTGCTCTGGCAAGAGGCCAGGTCAAATTCCGTGGCTCTTGTGAGCATCCTGGAAAGGGGATCAGGAAAGGGGGCCTGGCAGAGACAAAAACTACAGGAGGGCCAAAGGAGGACACAGCCTAAAGGGCTGCAGGATGGGTGTGAGTGGGGTGTGGGCCAGGACCCCAGCAAGGAGCCCAGGTAAGGACCTAAAAGAGGGCCCAGGCCAGGAGAGAGCAGGGAAGACCAGGGCCAGGAAGGCGGGGCTGCAATAGCATACTGCATGGTGGGTTGATCATGGTGGGTGCACTGAGGGGCAAGAGCCAGGACCCAAGACAGGTTCCCAGGCAAGGGATCCACCCTACCGATGGTGATGAGGGATCCAAGGAGCAGGAGACCACAAGCATCAGGAAAAAAGCATGAGGAAAAGTCAGGTAGTGGCTGCATGAGGACCAGGAGACAGAGTGAAGCTCAAGGGGCTCCTAGAGGAACCCACTGCTGGGCTCAAGCAAGGGGCCCCCAGGTCCATGCTATGCCAAGGGACATGAGGAACATGGTAAGGGTCTCAGGCAAGGGCCCAGGCCCTGAGACTGAAGCACAAAGGGTCAGGATTATGGAGGGCTGGGTTGGGTAGGGGCAGCATGCAAGGCCAGAGAGAAGGGAAGGGAAGGGAGGAGATCACTCAGGGCTGGGTTGAGCAAGTCTATGTTAACTGCCAGGCCTCTAGTGTCAGGCAGTGAAGGGAACTCAGGCAAGTGGCAGGGCTGTGTTTCCCATAGGGAGCATTCAGAGTATAGACCAGGCAATTTTGCTCCTCTGCTCCAAGTGAGTAGATCCTCAGAGAGGGACCTGGACCAATGAGGGGCAAAGAGGGTACTATGAGGGGATACCTGACATGCGGAGTTTGGGAGGTGGGGGTCAGTGGGCTAAATAGAACCCATTTGAGGAGCCTAGACTTGGGTAAAGCAGGGGTAGCAGAGGGTCTACAGCATGAGGGGATCAGAGGGGAGGCACAGGAGAGGGCTGGCAAAAGAGGCCTGAAACCAAAGGACAGAGACAGGGTCCACGAGAAGGGTAGCCAGGGGCTCAAGCAAGGAGCCGGACCCAGTATTGGAGAACCAAGTGCTGGCACCTGGGCCTAGGTGAATGAAAAGAAACAAATGATAGGGAGGAGTAGGAGGGGAGAAAGGGGAGCAGGTGGCACAAGGGGAGGAGGGCTCAAGGCCCAGGTCCACTGCAGGGTGTCAGGGAATGGGAGGAGGGCCCAGGCTGAGGGAGGCCAAAGGTCCTAGGCAAGGGGTAGGGCTACATTTTTTCAAAGGGAGCCCGCAGGGACAAGAGGCCTGGTCAAGTCGCCAGGCCCTGGTGAGCAGCCTGGGAAGGGGATCAGGAAAGTGGGCCTGGCAGAGACAGAAATGACCAGAGGGCCAAAGGAGGGCATAACCTGAAGGGCCACAGGTGGGGTGTGAGTGGGGTGGGGACCAGGATCCCAGCAGGAGCCCAGGCAAGGAACCTAGATGAGGGCCCAGGCCAGGGAAGAGCAGGGAAGGCCAGCCCGGGAAGGCAGAGCTGCACTGGGGTACTGCAGTACAGGGAAGCCAAGGGGAGCAGGGACGCGGCCCCAGCGAGGGCCCCTCAGTCAATACCCAGAAAAGCACTGAGCAAGAATGGCCACCAGAGGCTCAAGCAAGGAGCAAGGCCTGGGAATGGAGAGCTAAGGGCCAAGGCTGGGGTAGAGGGTTCATTACAGTGGACAGAACTGGGGAGGGAAGGCTGGGATCCAGTTGGTGGGAGCCAGGTTTGAGTGCCAGAGGCCCTGCCAGGTGTCATGGTTCTGGGTGCATGACCAAGGGCCCAGGGAGAGCTAGGGGCCCACATGAAGGGCAGGGCTCTGTTTCCCATAAGATGCCCTGGTGCAGATGAGAATCAAGGGCCAGGAACCAAGCCACGGGAGACTGGCAAGGGACAAAACCAGGAGGACAGAGACTGCAAGGCATGGCATGGGTCAAGGTCAGTGCGGAGAGGGGCAAGAGCCAGAACCCAAGAAAGGATTCCAGGTAAGGGACCAACCTGCCCAAAAGAGGATTTGGAACCCAAGGAGCAGGAGGCCAGCTCTCCAGGGGAAAGCCCTAGGGGAAGGAGAGGAAGAAGCAGTGTTAGGATGAGGAGACAGAGGGCAGCACAAAGGGCAAGGAGGGGAACTCAATAGGAAACCCAAGCAAGGGGCCCCCTACAACAAGAGACCCTAAGGGAAGAGACACAACACAAAGAATGCAATCAAGGGCTCAGATGAGCAGCCTGGTCCTTGAATTGGAGCGTGAAACATCAGGGTTACAAGGGCTGGGCTGGGGTAGGGGCAGCATACAAGGCTAGGGTATAGGGGATTGAAGGTAGGGGATCAGGCAGGACACGGTTGGCACTAGGCCTTCAGTGGGCAGAGGCCAGCCAATTCCACTCCTCTGCCCCAGATGTGTAGATCCTCAGAGAGGGACCTGGATCAAAGGTGTACCAACGGAGGGCACTGTGAGGGGATATTTTGTGTCCGGAATTGGGGGGATTGGTGGGGAGTCAGGACCCAATCTTGGAGCCCAGCCTAGGGAGAAGCAGTGGGAGGGGAGATTCCAGGCAATTTCGGGATAGCACAGTACTGTTGTAGGGTCCAATGAGGCAAGGCATGGAACATAGCAGGAAACAGTTTTATTTGGCTGCAACCAGGCTCAGAGGGCACAGCTTTTGTTGTAATCAATCAATCCCCTGATTTTAGTCAAGTTTCAGAATTTTATACCCAGCATGTAAGGGGAGAGGCTGAGAAGTTCACAGTCTGCAGAAGTTCACATAAAAGCAGCTTTTTCTTTCACTGTTTTGGGCAAGTTAACTCTTCAAGGACAACACCTGAGTAGGGAGAGCTGCTTTTTCCAATTTTTCCTCTCCCTGCCAGTTGTTACCATGGAGCCCAGTTGGTAACATATCTTAAAAATGTAGACATCTCTCTGAAGCCCAGCTCAAGGCAGAGGCCTTGTTTTCACATTTGTACAAACTATTATAGAGGATATATGTTTGTGAAAAAAACTAGTAAGGAGGTGCCCAGCACCTGGAGTGCGGGTATCTTCTCAGCCAGTGGCCAAGTAAAACAGGGTGACAGGAAAATAGGAAGTTTATCTACATTGAACTCTTTTGCAGAAACTCTTTTGCTGACAGTCATAAAATCAGCCATGGTGAAGATTTGTTTAGCATAAGTGGCAATGATCCTCTGGGGTGGCCAGTAATCTTCACCACAAGATTGGTGACCTGGGCTGGGGATGTGGCTCAAGCGGTAGCGCGCTCGCTTGGCATGCGTGCGGCCCGGGTTCGATCCTCAGCACCACATACCAACAAAGATGTTGTGTCCGCCAAGAACTAAAAAATAAATATTAAAAAAAAATTCTCTCTCTCTCTCTCTCTCTCTCTCTCTCTCTCTCTCTCTCTCCCTCCCCCTCTCCTCTCTCTTTAAAAAAAAAAAAGATTGGTGACCTCCTAAATTACTTCCCAATGGACCTCTTTTGTCTTTCCAAAGAGTCATCCATCCTTTGCATTCCTCTGGTAGGACAGGTCCTAAATATATGTATTACCACCTCTTGGTTTTAGTAGATTGTCTTCACATATGATTCATATGATCTCCATGGTTGGAATAGGAGTAGAACAGAACTTCTTAAGGTTATCAAAGGAAACCAAACTAAATAATAGACTAAAGTTTTGGTTAGCATAGGTTAAACAACATAAATTAACAAAGTGAAACTAATAACACCCAACAAATCCTAGAAAATTTATATTAGCAAGATAAAAAAGTATAAATGTATTTTTTTTACCCAGTATCCAGTCAGTAGGAGTTACTGATATCAAACCAGTAGCAATAACGAGAGTATTTTTTATATATATATCTACAAGCAAGGGGCGGCAATGCATTATAGCATAAGAACTATCTGAGGGGTTGAAAGTGTTCAAGAGTCCTGGTGGGAAGTTTATCTTTCACGATGCATTGATCAGCCAGTCCCTCCTGTGTGGCTGAAGCAGGGTTGTAGTCTCCTCAAGCTGCGGCATGTATATATCAGTCAGCTTTCAGAGTGACTGGAGCAGGGCTGCTGTCTTTCTGATCCTCAAGCTTCTCTGGTGCTCCTTTTTTTTCTAGACCATCAGCTTCAAGGGCGTAGCAGCATCTGGAGTGCACTCCCAGTCTGCACCTTTAGGCTTGAGTCTGGTGTAGTCAATCAAAGGACCTATTTCTGCAAAGTTGACTGCAGTTGGAGAGGATAAAATAATAGGGAAAGGGCCCTTCCAAAGAAGTTTAGGTGTTTGAATATTCCATTCTTTGACCCAGAATCAATCTCCAGGCTTGAAGGAGTGTGCACCTGTGGTCAAACTTAGTGCCAATCTTTCTTTAACCCATTGGTAGAGAACCTGTAAAGTTTCCCCTAAGGCCTGAAGCTATCATCTCAGGGTGAATTCTCCATACTCTCTTAAGTCTCCCAATGGTTCCCTAATAAGATGGGGGCCTCATGTACATTATCTTATAAGGAGAGAATCCAGTCCTCCTAGTGGGAGTGGATCTAATCCTCAACAATGTAGTTGGGAGAAGTTCATCACAATGTGAGTCTCCTGACACAGCCTACCCAATTGAGAAAGTCCTGTTTATCCTTTGAACTTTACCAGAACTCTGCAGCCTATAGGCCATATGTAACTTCCATATGATGGTTAAAACCTTGGTCAGTAATCATATCACCTCTGCCCAAAAGCTGGCCCATTGTCTGAGCCAATAGTGATTGGGATAAAAAATCTGGAATCATTTCCCAGAAAAGCATACTGGTTATCTACCTAGCCTTTTCAGGGCAGGTGGGAAAGCCTTCCACCCAGTCAGAGTAGTAACACACAAAAACCAAAAGTTACTTATAGCCCTGTGAGCGTGGTAGTTCAGTGAAGTCTACTTCCAAGTCTTCAAAAGGTATTCCTCCTATAGTTTGGATTCCTGTTGGGAGCTCTGGACCTGACAAGGATTTTTGTGAGCACAAAAACCTCACATTGTTTTCAGAATATCCAGGTGAAGTTTGTGACCCAGGGGACATAGAAATGTTGACTCAGAACTGCTTCAAGTGCTGTATGTTCAATGTATTCTCCTGTGGAACTGTTTGATAAAGGCTCGGGCTAGAATCTCTGGGATGGCTATGCTGGCCATCAGAATATCTCCATCATCCTCCTGGGAGAAAATTTTCTTTTTCAGTCTTAAACCATTTATGTTCATGTTGGGAGTATATTTACTCCCATTCTGTTAAATAGTCAGCCAGGCACAAGGGGAGCTTTTAAACCTGGGACTGGATTTTCTTCCCATTTCTTGCAGACAGCTAACCTGGCCTCTCTGTCAGCTCTCTGGTTGCCCTTAGAAACTACAGTGTTTCCCTTTCGATTACCTTGGCAATATATAATCACAACTTTCCTGGGAGCCCACAGTGTATCCAAAAGTTTAAGAATTTCTTACCTTTTTTTATCCTGAGTTAATGAGCCTCTTCTCCTTACATAAGGTCCAATGAAAATGAAAGGTATCAAATGCATATTTTGAATTTATGTAAGTATCCACACAGAATCCTGCTGCCAACCGAGGTGCTTGGGTCAAAGCAACATGCTGAGGCAGATGTTCTGCCTCGAAAGTGGAGTCCACAATGACCACTGCATATCTAGCAAAACATACCTCATTTTTATGAAACTGCTTCCATCTGTGAAGTACTCCATATCAGGGTCCCTGAGGGCTGGTCTGCCAGGTGTGGTCTGCTGGAGAACATTTCATCCATGACTTTCAATACAGTTGTAATCAGGTTGTTCAGGTCCAATGGGCAGCAAGGTTGCTGGGTTCAGAGTCTGGATGACTTCCACATGGATACATGTGTTTTCACATAACATGTCCTGGTATTGTTCATTAGTAAAACAATATTGTCCTTTGTACTCTACCAATGTCAACACTGAATGAGGAAACCTGAAAGCCAATTTTTGTCCCATAGCCAGTTTATCAGCTTCCAACACCAGAAGATCTGTGGCTGCAAGGGCCCATAAACAAGGTGGCCAGTCTTGGGCTACAGAGCCCAGTTCTTTGGACAGATGTCCATGTCAAGACTCCTACTGCCATTCTAGACTGTTCCTGGACGTACAGAAAGTAAAGCTTTGTGAGGTCAGGGATCCCTAGTCCAGATGCACTGGGAGTGCTTGTTTAATGTCCTCCAAGTTCTTTTGCTTAAGTGGCCCCCATATTAGAGATCCCATTCTCCCCACTTTGTGGCTTCACAGAGGGGTTTGCTATAACTGAAAGTTGGGGATTCAAATATGGCTTAATCTGGTAGCCTCCAAGAATTCTCTAGTCTGATGGCAGGTTGAAAGGAATGGAATTGTGCAGATTTCCTGATTCTTTTGAGGCCCAGTGGTATTGTCTGTTCTGTTGCTGAGTCAGATGGTAACCAAAGTATTTGACCTTTTTCTTGATAGATATGGGCTTTTAAGTCAGAGTCCAGTACTGTCCCAAGGATGGTGTCCTCAAGCCCCTGGTAGGAAATGTCATTTAGGGAAGGGGAGCATATATAGATCCTCTGGTGCTTTAATATGCAGGAATTTTTTGTTATCTCCCAGTGTAGGATCTTGGCTACTGGGATTCCCCAACTCTCAAATCTAATGTAAATATTAGCAGAGATTGATGACATGGGACATCATTTGTATAAAAGACACCTATGTCAATCTTGGTGTGGGCCATCTGCCCAGGTTGGAGGGCAGGTATCCTGCAGGTCCTGGTGTTGCAGCCATAATGTGCTCACCTAGGTGTAGCTCTTTGTCTGTGTTGCTTTCTCCTCTTGACAGGTGGTAGCCTGCTCTAATTGTGTATAGTAGTTGCCCCGCTTGTGTTTTTATTCACTATGCCTTGGTGCATGGGGATCCATGTCCCTTCCTGTTGGTGGCTCACTGTGTGTGGCTTGGAGCCAGGGTGGTATGTCCTTTTGGAGTGTGCACCCTATGGACCACTAGTGGGTACTAACATGAATATATTTCTGGTTCATTTTGTGGCTTGCAGGAACTGAGCCCTCCTGAGGCACTGGGTCCCATGCAAAATATGCAGTTGTGTGTGTCTATCGGACCCCTGCCATATTCTTCAATCATCAACTTCTGAGCAAGTGGGAAGAAACTGAATTGAGGGGTTGGAGCCAAAGGCTAGGGGAAAGCATTCATTTCTTCTCTGTTCAAGGCTTAGCATTTGAGCATGGCAGTGGGTGCTGGCTCCTGGAGCCCTGGAGCCCTCCCCTTTTGTCTTGCCATGCTTTTTTTTTTTCCTTATAAACATTTGGACCACTGGCTTTGTTCTAGTGAGACCCTCCGTTGAGTGACCTCTAGGTTTGTAGTGAGGGAAGCTGTAAGGAGAGCCGTCATCCTCTTTATCTTTTTGGTCTGCCTGTCTTTGAGTCTCTGGGTCTCCATTGAGGAAAACTGTGGTGGCCATCTTCATCAGCTCTCTGGCTCACTTCTCAGTAAAGCCAGTTTGTAATTTTTGGCAAATGTCACTCTGAGACTGTTCCACAAAGGCTGCATTGGTCACCTGTTGCTTGAGCCTCTGCATCTCTTCTCTGACAAACTAGCATTGTGGCAGCTACACTTGTATGGTGCCCCTCCTCTCCAGGGCACCTCTGCACAGGGAGAGGGGAAGCAGCAGCAGTGGCCTGGACACTCAGCTCTGAGTCAGTTGGGCACAACTCTTTTGGTCATTACTGCAGGTTTCATAAGGCAGGGCTGAGTGGACAGTTTGATGTCCCGTGGTATTGGCAAAGTTGGGTAGAGTGGCACATAAGGTGGTGGGTCCTCTTCTGGCTCATGGAAAAAAAAACTGTTTCCCTTCCTGTTTTTCTTCCATCAGGTATTCTGGTTAGCTGCTTTCCACTGGGTCTTAGAGTCTAGACTCCTGGCTAACATCAGCTTTGACTGTCCATCTAGATAGGTGCTCAACCAAGGGGGCTGTTTCTGTACTCTCTTGACGGCAATCAATGTAAGAGAAATGATTCAGGGACTCCAACAATAATCAAAAAGACCTCAAAAATGACTCATCTAAAGATCCTTCTGGTGGCCAGCCCACATCTTGGGTGGGCCATTCTAATTCAGAGAGTATTCCACGTTTGTGGAGAGAGTTTCACCCCACAGTTACCAAAAAAACCTTCCTAAAACTTCTAACAAACATTTTAGAAGGTGCAGTTTTCTTTGTCTGCCTCCCATGTTCCAGCCTGCATAGGCTTCACACACTTAGCACAAGACTCACTTTGTGTGCCTCCCATGTTCCACTCTGCATTTGTGCCACACATTCAGGACAAAATTAGCTTTGTCCATCTCTGGCTGTTCCCATTGTGGGGAATTACGGCCCTCTACCCTTGCAGGTCGGCATCATCCCCCACCTGGAACTTTCACCTAGACATTGGTTGGTGAAATTCCACCATAGACTGTATGCGGTGCCATGGAACCTGGGATCAGGACTCCACACACTCTTCTGCCCTGGGGTTGGTTAGGAAACCTTCCCTTTGTCTGTCTCATTCGCATACTTTCCCACAGACATGGTCAGAAAAAAAATTCTATACTTCTCAAATTCCAACAATTCCAAACCAAACAAAAAGGATGTTACCATTTCCCCTCTGCTCACTGACTCCTAACACAGTCTACTATGGCAACTCCCCAGGTCTTTTTCAGCTCCAACCACTTTGGAGAATACTCAAGACCCAACAGAGGTTGATCAAGCCTCTCTTCCATCCACTTAGGTTTCAAAAGGGAAGTCATGTGGGCTTCAAAAACAAATGAACCCAAGTCCTAACTGTTCAGTTGGGCAGTGCTCCAAAACCCTAATTCTGGTTCCTGCTGCCTGTGGGTCCCTTTGTGTTCTGGGTTGCTGGGTGAGTTGATCCTCCTTCAGGCCAAGAATGGCCTGGGTTCACCAAGGGGAACACTGTCCCCCACCACCCCAGGAAAGTGGGTTCCCAGAGACAAGAGAGGCCCAATAGCCTTCCCTACATCCTCTGTCTCATCTGGGTTTCCACAAACATTGTAGGGACAAACAAGGCAAGGCACCGAAAATAGCAGGAAACAGTTTTATTTGGCTGCATCCAGGCTCAGAGGTCACAGCTTTTGCTGTGATCAGTCAACCCCATGAAACCTGAGTTCAGGTACTTTCAGAATTTTATACCCGGCAAGTAAGGGGAGAGGTTCAGAAGTTCACGGTCTGAAGAAGTTCACATAAAACCAGCTTTTTCTTTCACTGTTTTGGGCAAGTTAACTCTTGAAGGACAACTCCTGAAAAGGGGAGAGCTTCTTTTCCCCATTTGTCCTTTCCCTGCCAGTTGTTACCATGGAGACCAGTAGATAACATATCTTAAAAATGTAGACATTACTGTGAAGGCCAGCTCAAGGCCTTGTTGGCTCATTTCTATAAATGGATATGTTTGAGAAAAACTAGTAAGGGATGCCCAGCACCTGGAATGCTGGTATCTTCTCAGCCAGTGGCAAAGTAAAACAGGGAAATAGGAAAATAGGAAGTTAATCAACATTGAACTCTTTTGCAGAGACTCTTTTGCTGAAAGTCCTAAAAACAGCCATGGTGGAAAATTCTGGAGAAGCCCAGTTAAGACTTTTCTTTGGAAGAAGGGGGTGACACTTCAATACAAGGAGAACAGAGGGTAGGCACAGGAGAGGGGTCAATAAAGGGGCTTGAAATCAAGGAAAAGGGACAGGGTCCTGAAGAAGGGTGGCCTCAAGCAAGGAGCCAGGCCCAGGTTTGGAGATCCAAGTGTGTTGGCCCAGGCAGGGGTCCCATGAAAACAGGCTAGGGAGGGGAGGGAGGGGAGAAAGGGGTGTGGGTGGCCCAGGGAGAGGAGGGCTCAAGGCCCAGGTCCACTGATGGGTGTCAGGGTTGGGGAGCAGAACCCCCGCTGAGGGAGGCCAGAGGGTCCACAAAAAAAGGGAAGGGCTATATTTTCCCAAAGAGAGCCCACAGGGCCAAAGGCCAGGTCCAGTCCTCTGTCTCTGGTGAACATCCTGGTAAAGGGATCAGGAAAAGGGGCATCACGGGAACAGTGACAACAGAAGGCCCCAAGGAGGGCACAGCAGGAAGTGCAGGAGGATGCCTGTTGATGGGGTGGGAGCCAGGACCCCAGCAGGGATACCACGCTAGGGATCTAGAGGAGGGCCCCATCCTGAAAAACCAGGGAAAGGAGGGACTGGGCAGGCAGACAGCACTAGGGTTCTGCCATGCAGGGAATATAAGGGGAGCAGGGAAGCAGCCCAAATGAGGGGCCCTCAATATAAGCTCAGGGAAGCACAGAGCAAGAAGATCCATTAGAGGATCAAGTGAGGAAACAGGAGGGGAATCGAAAGACAAGGGCCAGGGTTGGGGCCAGGGGATCAAGACAGTGGACATGGCAGAGGAGGGAAGGCAGGGGATACGGCAGTAGGGAGGCAGGCTCCAGGCCCAGGGCCATTACCAGGACTCAGGTTTTCAAGAGTAGAACCAAGGGCCCAGGGAGAGCAAGAGGCCCAGGCTAGGCACAGGGCTCTCTTTCCCATGAGGTGTCCTGCCCAAACAGGTGCCTGGCAAGGGATGGGGGCCATGAGCAGGATGAGGTCAGGGCAGGGCTGGGGGTCATGATGGGTGCAGAGAGGAGCAAGAGCCAGTACCCAAGCCAGAACCCCAGCCAAGGGACCAATCCCACCAACAGAGCATTAGAAACCCAAGAAGCAGGAGGCTAGCACTCCAGAGGAAAGTTCGAGTGGAAGGAGAGGAAGGGTTGGTGCTAGGATGTGGAAACAGAGGGCAGAGCAAAGGGTACCAGTGGAGTGCACTAAGGGGCCAAAGCAAGGGACCCCAGGTAATCCCCCAACACGAAGTGACACCATGAGATGCCATGCAACATGAGGAATGTGGTCCGGGGCTCAGGCAAGCAGCCAGGTCCGGAAACTGGAGCGTGAAATGTCAGGATTAGGGAGAGCTGTGTTGGGGAGGGGCATCATGCAAGGCTAGATGTTAGGGAAGGGAAGGGAGTTGATTGCACAGGGCAAGGTCAGTGGAAGACCCAAGTCCACTGCCAGGTGTCAAGGTTTGTGAGGCGAAGGGAGCCCAGATGAGGGACAGGGCTGGGTTTCCCATAGGGAGCCCTCAGGGCCCAGAGGCCAGCCAATTCCACTCCTCTGCCCCAGGTGAGTAGAACCTCACAGAGTGACCAGGACCAAAGAAGGGCCAAAGGAGGACACTGTGAAGAATAACTTGCTTCCAGAATTGGGAGCAGGGTTGTTGGGGAGCCAAGACCCATACGAGGATCCCAGGCTGGGGAGAAACAGCGCGGAGGGGAGTGTCCAGGCAGTGCCAGGATACCACAGTACAAGGGGAACAGAGGGGAGGCCCAGGAGGGGACTGGAAAAATGGGCCTGAAATCACGGGACAGGGACAGGATCCTCATGAAAGGCAGACAGGGGTTCAAGTAAGGGACAAGGCCAAGGAATGAAGAGCCAAGTGGCAGGACCTACATTGGTGTTTCATGAAAACCAACAGCACTGGGAGGGGATGGAGAATAGAAGTGGGAGCAGGTGGTGCAGGGAGAGGAGGGCTCAAAGACCAGGTCCACTGATAGGTGTCAGGGTTGGCGAGTAGGGCCTGGGCTGATGGAGGCCAAAGGACCCAGGCAAGGGGCAGGGCTACATTTACCCAAAGGGAGCTCGAGGGCCAAAAGGCCAGGTCAAGTCACCAGCCCTGGTATGCATCCTAGTAAAGGGATCAGGAAAAGGGGCATTGCAGGGACAGGGACAACAGGAGGTCCAAAGAAGGGCACAGCAGAATAGGCCAGAGGATGTGTTTTGTTGGTTTGGCCACCAGGACCCCAGCAAGGAAACCAGGCTAGGGACCCAGATGTGGTCCCATGCCAAGGCAGAGCAGAGAAGGGCAGGACCAGGCAGGCGGACAGCACCAGGATTCTGCAAGGAAGGGAAGCAGAAAATCTGCCAAATCAAGGGGCACAACACCAAAGCCGAGGGACACTAGGAGCAAAAAGGGCACTGGAGGCTACATGGAGGAGCCAGGCCAGGGAATTGAGAGCTGAGGCCCAAGGCTGGCTCAGGGTGCTGAGGACAGTATACGGGGCCAGGGAGGAAATGCAGGGGATCTGAGAGGCAACAGGCAGGCTTGAGGCCCAGGGCCACTCCAGGTGTCCAAGTTCCATGTTCAGGACCAAGGGCCAAAGGAGAGCAAGGGGCCCAGGCAAGGGGCAGGGCTCTGTTCCCATAAGATGCTCTGTCCCAGATGAGAATCCAGGGACATTGAACAGGCAGCGAGAGCCTGTCAAGGGACAGGGCCCAGGAAGAAGGCAACAGGAGGGCATGGCACTGGGTGACGGTGGGTTCAGAGAGGCCCAGAGCCAGGACCCAAGCAACCAGCCCAGGTAAGGGTCTCACCTGTGATAGTAGAAGCAAATGTAACTCCATTTTGTTTTATGACTTCATCCTGTAAAACAACCATGCCAAGTAGAAGAGTCATGACGGGGGCAAGATGTTCTTTTCCTTTTGCTATAGAAACCTTTAAGAACACAGAACTTGGGGCATTGTTTCTGTAACTAGGGTAACGGGGCTCTGTTTCTGTAACTGGGGTGACTAGACTAACTGTGATTGGTTAGACTTCCCACTGATTAACTGCACTCTCTGGCTTCTGTAACCTGGCTTGCTTGCATTGGCTAGACCCCCCCAAACATCCCTTTTGCGGTTTTCAGGCTTATAAGGAGAGCCCTTGCAATTGATCAGGGCTGATCATAGGAACAGCTTTATGTTCTGGTCAGCCGCTACTGGTGTGCTTCAATAAAGGCCTGTTTCGAGTATATGTGAGTGTTCTCCAGTTTATGTGTCAGTTTATGAAACCCCAGGAAGAAGCTTTAACTATAACACACCCAACCGACCAAAAATGAGGGACCCAAAGAGCAGGAGGCTCCCAAGTGTGCCCAGGTAAAACACAAGGGGATGGGAAGAAAGGGGCAACATGAGAAGGAGG